>NW_026440353.1:0-60688 GCF_025698485.1 Gossypium arboreum
GGGATGAGTTTGGGAAACTCAATGTGTAAAATTAACCCAACCATAGCCCATATCGGCTCAAACCACGAAGCAGAATAAATTGGCCTTAGCCGAGCGAATACAAATTAAGCCCATAGGCCCATGCAGATCGGATCGGATATTTCATGTATATGCAAAACCCAACACATAACCAACCACATACACCCCTTACCAACCTTTCACCATATGGGAGACTACTCGACCCACCCAACCGCTACGCCACGTAATTATGCGGCATGGATGCGGAAGCAGATAACGTGATAGAGTCACGAGATCTGAGATAATCGTGGCGAGCCACCGAGCGAAATATGTGGCGAGCCACCGGATCGAATAATTGTGGCATAGCCACTAGGGCGTTCCTCCAAAATATAACCCATGTCCCCATGCAACAAATATTCATTCATGGCATACATCATCTGATTTAAATCAACATGCTTTTAGGACAAAATTAACCAAGGGGCATATTGGTCATTTATACCTAGGGGTATCATGGTAATTTTCCATACATAAGGGTATTGTAGTGATTTAGCTACTTCTAGGGTTTCATGCATATCCTATCCATTTATGTACTATCAGAATACTTACCGTGCATACTTACCAAATTGAGCCCGTTGGCCCATGAACCCGATTTTTGGCCCATTAAGCCCACATTATCAAAATGGGCGAAATCGCACGTCTTTATGATTTATTACCTTGAATACCAAACATACAAACCCAACTATCTTCTGAGCATTCTCACACTCGTAAATTCCCAAAATACCAACTTTCCGGCATTTTGGCTTTTCGGCTTTTACCGATCTAGTCTATGAGAGGGTGTCAGTTACACACCTATTTTGCGACGATTCATTGTCGACATCCATGGACGAACTGCCTACAATTAAATCACTAACATATTACTCTAGATATCGAATTAATACTGAGTAAATAGCCCCTTACCATATTCAGCCAAACATGCTTAGAACCTTCTTGCTCTTACCTTGTTGCCAAACTATGTCTTAAATCCAAAGATCTGATCGTTCCACTTGTCCAAGCCCTTGATCAGTAGCCTCTAAATCACACCATTTACCAAAGCAAAAAAGTTATTACAACCCCTTACGGCTACAAGTCCAAATCGACAGCCTCCCTAACATTTAGGGATTTCGGCCTTTCCTAAAATACGAAAGAAAGACTATGTTTTGAAACTACTTACCACCGATTCCTTCAACCAATGTTTCCAATTGATGCCTACTTAAATCCAATGCCGTTCTACCTCAAGCGATCACCAAAGTCAAGCCTTGATGTTTTCAATATTGGCTAAGTCCCTATGAAAGTGGGGTTTTCGGCTTTTTACAACTGTGTAGAAAAGATGAATTAATAGGGTTTCTTGTGGTCTTGTCGAAAAAACTTGAGGCTTAAAGGAGGAAAGAATCAGCCAAAGATGATAAGCAAAATAAGAGAATTTTGCCGGGAAAAATCGACACTGAGAAGAAAGTGTAGCTTTGGGATTTGACTTTTATGGCCAAAGGCTATGAAGGTTTTGAAGCGCTGAAGGGGCGATGGAGATGAACAAGAGGTTAGAAGGGTTTGGCTATGAAAGAAAGGAGAATAAGAAAAAGTTTGTGAAGAGGGGAGAAAATGAAGAGGAAATGGTCGAGAACGCCCAACTTCCCTTAATGCGAATTTATCTCGACCTTAACCCTAGCCAAATTTTGCCTCCTAAAGCTCCCTTGGCTGGCCAACTCTTGCTCCTCAAGAGTCCATTATTAACCAACACAGCTCTCCCTAATCAGCTCCTAAATTCTCTCCCTTATCCCCACCTTACTCAATCTGTTTGAGCAACTCCAACTCTTCCTAAGGTCTTTCACTTGGTTCCACTACTTACCTTTTCCATTCATAAAAATTAATCCCTTATTTCTTTGTCATTGTGACTTGAACACAGGTCCTCCCAATCATCCACACACCACTTATAACATTCCCAAGGGCGTCACTTAGCCACTTTACCACATGCTTCCTTGTGATTTATTTTACACAATTAATACCTAAAAGCCCAATTAACAGAACCCTTTTTCTTATGGAATTAAAATTAATTAAAACTACTGGGTTTTACTTTAAGCTTGGGCCTTCTATAGGCCCACTAACGTTTAATTCTCGACAAACAAACAGGACACGAATTTTTAAATTTTCCAACATTTTTAAAATTCTCGAAAATTGAGGCGTTACAACTCTACCCTCCTTAAAGAAATTTAGTCTCGAAATTTACAGTCCGAACAGATGAGGGTATTGTTCTTGCTTAGCCTCTCTCGGCTCCCAAGAGCTTCCTCTGCCATGATTATGCCAAAGCACCTTCACTAATGGGACAGATTTCCTTCTCAGAATCTTAACATCTCGATCCAAAATTTGCACAGGCTCCTCCTCAAAAGTCAAATCAGTTTGCACCTCAATTTCTGCAACCGACACGACATGAGTAGGGTCAGAACGATAACGCCTTAACATGGAGACATGGAAAACATCGTGAATCCTGTCCAACTCTGGAGGTAATTCCAACTGATAAGCTAATGGGCCCACTCACTTCAAAACCCGATAAGGCCTAATGAACCGCGGACTCAACTTGCCTTTCTTACCAAACCTCAATATCCTCTTCCAAGGAGAAACATTTAAAAAGACCATATCCCCTATTGAGTACTCAATCTCCTTACGCTTCAAATCTGCATACGATTTTTTCCTATCAGATGCTTCTTTCAAACGGTCCCTAATTATTCTAACCTTAGCCTCGATATCGCCACCAATTAGGTCCAAGAACTTGTCGCTCCCTAGCCGTCCAACAACTAGGTGTACGACACCTTCGACTATCTGATGCTTCATACGGTGCCATTCGAATACTACCGATAAGCATTATTATGCATAAATTACGCCAGCAGTAAGTAGTCCTCCCAACTACCTCGAAAGTCAATCACGTATCCCTTAACATGTCCTCGAATCTGAATGACCCTTTCCGTGACCATCGGTTTGGGGATGGAAAGCCGTCTTGAAGTTCAACGCGTCCCCAATGCCTCATGCAACCTTTGCCAAAACCGAGATGTGAATCGGGATCCGGTCGGAGATAATCGGCGGGACTCCATGAAGTCGTACAATCTCCGCCATATATAGTTTGGCTAACTTTTGAATCGAAAAGTCAGTGCGTCTTGATGCGAAATGGGCGATTTGGTCAACTTATCCACAATGACCCATCTGGAGTCTTTCTTCGATGGTGTCAACGACAACCCACTTACAAAGTCCATGGTTACCCTCCCACTTCCAAAGTGGTATCTTTACCGGCTGCAACAGTCCAGAAGGTAATTGATACTCAGCTTTCACTTGTTGGCACGTCAAACATTTTCATACAAATTCCGTTACTTCTCGCTTAAGTCCAGGCCACCAGTACAATTCCTACAAGTCATGATACAACTTATTCCCTCCAGGATGCATGGCACATAGTCCCCCATGAGCTTCCTTCAATATTGTCTGCCTCAAGTCAGAGTCCTTCGGAACACAAATTCTTCATCGAAAACACAAAACTCCATCACCATTTAAACCGAACTCAGATGTGACAGCCCAAAATTGACCCTAGTCGGAATGTGGTTTCGGGACCACAAAACCGAGGCATAAAAATAATTTAAAATTTATTTTGATGCCTATAATATGTATGCTCATGTATGACATTTTTGATGATTGATTTAGTGTTATAAAGGTGAATTCCACTAGAAAGGACTTAGTAGTGAACTTTGAAAGTACGATAGGAAATGTGTGATGGTGATTAAAGCATGCATGCAAAATAATGGACTTGCATGTCAAATTCCCCTTTTATAGGTGGTGGCGGCCATGACATGGGTTATGGGCAAAAAAACATGTTGAAACATGTTTTGTTAATGGAGCATGAAAGAAATGATTAATAATTAGAGGTGGGAAGAGAAACAAAAAAATGTGTGTGAGAGTGTAGCATTCCCCCATTGTTAGTGCAACTAAGAAGGAAAACAAAAAAATTTTGTTCATCCTTGTTCTCTCCTTTTGGCCAAAAATACTAAGGGAAGAAGAGATTTTGCTTCATTTTATTTGTTTAGAAGAGATCTAGAAGGAGATTTGGCTAAACTTGCACCAAGATTAAGGTATGTATGAGGTTGTGTCATGAGATTCATGCATGTTTTAGTTGCCAACTTGATGTTCATGTTAGCCATGGTTCAAATCCTTGTTATGCCATGGAAGTGGTATTTGGTCAAAGTTGATATTGTGATAAAGCCATTGCATGCTAAGTGTGAAGCTTGATGATGATGCATGCAATGATGGATTGTCTACTCTTGAAATTTCTTTGTAGCCATCTTGAGTAAGACATTGAGTTTTCTTTTTGTTTAACCATGATTGAAGTTGAAAGGGCATGATTGTGATGTATTCGCCATGATGCATTCATGAGCATGGTTCATGCTTCTTGCATGTTAGTTAAAATTTGTGTTTTGGATGGCTAGGGACACCTTGAAATTGACCATGCACATATATGTATATATATGTTTGCACATGATGTTTTGGTTATGAAGTAAGTGATGAATATGTTTGTTTAAAGAAGAAAATGTTGAAGAATGCTTGTGAAATTGCAAGTACATTCGGCCTAGTACACATATGATGTGGAAATCTTGGAATTTATTGTTGAATTGGTGCAAGTATGACTAAGTATATTAGGCCTTAGGTAGCCTATTGATGGCCTTAGCTTTTCCTTGATGCTTGAATGAATTGTATTGAATTGCTTGATGTAGTATAAAATGTGCATGACCATTGTGTATTCAAGCTAAAGGGTGGCCATATGACCATTTAAACTCCTTGTCATATTCGGCCATAAGCTAGCATAATGAGGTTTTAATAAATTGAATTTGTTTGAATTAGCTCAAGAGCTTAGAGGGCCACAATTGGACAAGGGGAAGGAAAAAGTGATCGAATAGCCGTAAAAGCCGTTCGACAACATCCGAGGCAAGTCCTCAAGAAGTGACCCTACTTGAATTATGTGAAATGAAATATGGATGTGTAATGATTATTGATTTATGTGTGTATGAGTATTTGAATGATACCCGGGCTAAGTCCCGAAGGCGATTATGCTAGTGATTACATTTGTGTTGAGCCTTAGTAACGAAAATGAAACATGAATGTCTAATGATTATTGATGTATGTGTGCATGAGCAATTGAATGATATCCGGGCTAAGTCCCGACGATATTTATGCTGGAAATTATATCCGGGTTAAGACCCGAAGGCAATTGTGCTAGTGGCTACATCCGGGCTAAGACCCGAAGGCATTCGTGCGAGTCGTTCTATCCGGGCTAAGACGAAGGCATTCGTGCGCGTGGTTATATCCGGTTGTATTCGAAGAAGCTTGGGCTGGAGGTGAGTGTTGGCTGCTGTAATAAATTCCATTAAATGCATTTCGAAAAGCCCAAAGAATAAGGTATGATTATATGTGCATTGGAAAAGTCGACATGCTTGAGCAACATTCGCTCAATCGACTAACGAATTTCAGCTATTGAATTGGTTGATACCTTGTGAAAGTATATAATGTTGAAGTGTGAAGTAAGAATGATTATGTGAATGTGTATTAATGAAATGATGCATTTGGCTATGTGAATGTATTGCTTTAATTAAAGCTGATTTTATTCCTTGAGACTTACTAAGCATAAAAATGCTTACCCGTTGCTTTGGCTCTCTGTTTTATAGATTTTGCTCGATAGCAATCGGATTCGGGATCATTAAAGTCAAGTCATCTACACTATCAAAGCCTCCATTTTGGTATAAATTTTTGGTTGAACTTTGAAATGGCATGTATAGGACTACCCTTGTTGGTTCAAATATGTTGTGATGTATATGTGTATGCCATGCGAAAATGGCTCGTAAAAGTGAAGTACTGAACTTAGACTATTTGCGGTTTGTATATATATATATGGTGTCATGATGTGATTATGGATTGGAAATGGGAGTGTTGGTCACATGATCAGCCATTGGTATGGTTAAAATGATCATATGTGAAACCATGTATGGCAAGACTAGTTGGTTCATGGAGACTACAAAATAGGTAAGACCTACCTTAAAAACAGATGCTGCCAGCTGCAGTGACGTGAATGTGAAAAATCACCAAAATTTGTAGGAATGGTATTAAATAGTGAATAAGCTATGTAAATGAACATTGATGAGTCTACTTTCATATGGAAGAAACGAAACGGTCGTAGGAGTCACATGTTAAGAGATATTAAAGCTATTGTGAGACAGGGCCAGAACGGTTTCTGGGTCCCCTGTCGCAACTTTAAAAATTTACTATAAATTATCCAGAAAGAATTAGGAGTCATGCCTTATATGTACAGATTCCATTTTGAGTCTAGTTTCATTAGAAACAAACGGCACCAGTATTAAAGCCCTGTACAGAGAGATATTTAAGTTGTAACGCGCGGAGGTCAGAGCAGTCGATCCTTGTAACATGGGTGACTTTAACTAATAAACTGTACCAATTGGCCCAACCAAAATTCTAGAAATAAATCCATGGATGGATATATGAGTCTAAATTCATGTAAAATTTGAAACCAGTTTCGAGTTTTGAAACTCGAGATATGATTTTAAGGCGATGGTGACGCAGTTTTCCAGCCTGACTGGAAATGTCAATTGGTGGGCGAAATATGTGGATTTGGCTTGTTAACCCCTCGTGTCCAGAACACGGCGATGGTCTCGGGTTCGGGTGTTACAATATTATTAGTATCGAGCCACGGTTTAGTCGATTCTAGGACTACCGTGATGTGTTTGGGGTCTAGCTATACATGCCATTAAATGATGAATCGATAGTGTGGTGATTTCGACAATTTGACTTTGTGTTTGTTTATAGTAATGGATCCGATCCCAACCGAAGCGATAGCTGATGATGTGGAGAGTGTGGCGCTGCTCGCGCAAGGGGCGATCTTGGCGGACTCTCAACCTATGGCCAGCAATCCGAATGATGAGGCTAGGCAAGCCTTTTATAGTGTGATGAATGATTGGTTTAACCAATACATTCGAACTAACACGGCTGTTCCACAACCTCCATTCCCGACAAATGCAACCCCCGCACCTACAATACCTCCGGAAACTGACCAAATAAGGTCAAGTAAGCCCCAGATCGACAGAGATTCGAAAACATGGGGCCCTTGAATTTAAAGCTACGGATGATGATGATGCCGAAGCGAGCTGAATTTTGGTTGGACAACACTATCCGGTGCTCGATGAGCTATCATGTACACCGATGAGTGCTTAAAGTGTACCATCTCCTTGCTACGTGATTCCGCCTACTATTGGTGGAGTACTCGACTGTGGTGCCTAGAGAGCAAGTGACTTGGGAATTCTTTCAAACCGAGTTAGAAAAAGTATATTAGTCGAGATTCATCGACCAAAAGCGAAGGAATTTCTTGATCTTAAGCAAGGTTCTATGTCGATTACCGACTATGAACGAAAATTTGTGAGGCTTAGACGATCTGCGAGAATGCATTTAAATCGAAGCTATTATGTGTAAACGCTTGAGGATGGGCTGAATGATGATATAAGGATGTTCGTTGGCATTCTCGAAATCGAGAGTTCGTAGTACTTGTTGAGCGAGCTTGTAAAGCGAAGAGCTTAGAAAGGAGAAACAAAAAGTTCTTTGTGGGAACTAGAGAATTTGAAAAAGGTCCTCGAAAGTCTCTTCAACAGTATCGAAGAGATTTCGAGATGATGTGAGCCGATCTAGAGGCGCGACGGGCTTTTCTAGGCGAGGACGCGATCGACCCTGTGACCACACGAGTCACTTGATCGCCGATGGTGGAAATGATCGCCGAGAGAGGCGGAGTGTCTCGCATTGTGGCAAATGGCATTCGGGGAGCTGTTGGTTCCGTGATCGCTCTGCTATAAGTGCGGATCGGCCGACCACCTTATGAAGGATTGCCGGGGTTGCTTGAACAAAATGTAAGTCGAGTGGAAACCGGGTGCTACCATCGCTTGAGGTAGGCCACCTAGAAATGTGGGCAATGTTAGTGGCGGTCGAGAGGATCTAGAGATGCTACCATCGGATCCGAGGCTCGGGCTCCTGCTAGGACTTATGCCATACGCACGCCGAGGATCTGCCTCTCCGATGTCATTACACGGTACTTTCACTCTTTTCAATACTAATGTGATTGCTTTGATTGACCCCGGTTCCACTCATTCTTATATATGTGAAACCTTAGCATCCAAAGAAGACTTTGCCTATTGAGTCTCTTGAGTTTGTAATTCGGTGTCAAACCCTTGGGTCATTACGTGCTTGTCAACAAAGTGTGCAAGAAAAGTCCCCTAGTGTTCGAGGTTCTTGTTTTCCGCGGACTTGATGCTTTTGCCGTTCGATGAATTCGATGTTATTCTTGGTTTGGATTGGTTGACCATGCATGATGCGGTTGTAAATTGCAAAAGCAAGACTATCGATTTGAGGTGCGTGAATAACGAGATAATTCGGGTTGAGTCTACGGACTTAAAGGGTTGCCGGTGTAATATCGGCAATGTTGGCGGAAATATGTAAGAAAAGGGTGCGAAGCGTACCTTGCGTATGTGCTCGATGACAAGGAATCGAAAAGAAACCCGAATCTGTGCCCATGGTTTGTGAATACCGGATGTTTTCCACGAAGAATTGCGGGTTTACCACTGTCGGAAATAGAATTTGGCATCGAATTGGTACTGGTACCACTCCAATTCGATAGCTCCGTATCGTATGGCGCCAACGGAATTAAAGGAGTTGAAAGCTCATTGCAAGAATTGGTGGATAGAGGTTTTGCTCGCCGAGTTTTTCGCCTTTGGGTGCGCCGGTGTTGTTTGTGAAAAGAAGGATGGAACCATGCGGTACGTGCATCGACTATCGTCGACAATAAAGCAACGATAAAGAACAAATATCCGTTACCACGTATCGATGACTTGTTCGATCAAGCTGAAGAAGCCTCGGTGTTCTCGAAAATAGATTTGAGATCGGGCTATTATCAATTGCGAATCCGAGATTGGACGTGCCCAAGGCGCCTTGAGCGAGATATGGTCACTATGAGTTCCTAGTGATGCCGTTTGGGCTTACTAATGCCCTGCGGTATTTATGGATTTAATGAATCGGATCTTGGACCATATTTGGATCGATTAAGTAGTCGTGTTCATTGATGACATCTTGGTCTATTCAAGAAATGAGACCGAACATCTTTGAACACACGAGGTTAGTCTTTGCAAATTTTACGGGATAAGCAATTATATGCTAAGTTAAACAAGTGTGAGTTACGGTTAAGAGAGGTTAGCTTCTTGGGTCATGTGGTATCTGCATCGGTATTCGAGTCGACCGAATAAAATTTCAACCATACTTAATTGGAAGCCTCCAGAAATATTACCGAGGTTCTGAGCTTTTGGGGCTTGCTTAGGTTATTACCGACGATTTGTAAAGGTTTCTCAACGATAGCCACGCCGATGTGAAGCTACTCTAAAAGGATGTTAAGTTGAATGGACGGAGAAATGTCGAAAAGTTTCGATCAGCTGAAAACTTATTTGACGGGAGCCCCAATTCTAGTGCAACCCGAATCGGCAAAGAGTTTGTCATCTATAGTGGCGCCTCCTCCTTGGGTTAGGTTGCGTATTGATGTAAGAAGGTCGAGTTGTGGCCTATCGTCGAAGAAATTAAAGCCACACGAGAAAAATTATCCGACCCATGATCTCGAATTAGTCGCCATCGTATTCGCCTTAAAGATTTGGCGACATTACTTATTTGGTGAGAAGTGCCATGTGTACTCGGATCACAAAAGTCTCAAATATTTGATGACCCAAAGAGACTTAAATCTGCGACAAAGACGTTGGCTCGATTGTTAAAGGATTATGAGTTGGTCATTGACTATCACCCCGGAAAGGCGAATGTGGTTGCGGATGCCTTGAGTCGTAAATCATTATTCACTTCTGAGCGATGAATGTGCACTTGTCTGCTCGATCCGACGGTGTGTTAGTAGCTGAATTGAAAGCCAAACCACTATTGATGCATCAAATTCGAGAAGCTCGAGAAAGTCGACGACGAGTTGGTCGCAAAACGAAGTGAGTGTGTTCGAACAAGGACTCGGAGTTTCAAATCGATGATGACGATTGTTTGAGGTTCAAAGGTCGTCTCATGTGTTCCAAAGAATTTGGAACTCATTTCGATAATTTTGAGCGAAGCCCATTGTAGCCGAATGGCAATCCACCCGGGAGTACGAAGATGTACAACGATTTGAAACGTCGGTTTTGGTGGCATGGTATGAAAAGAGACATCTCCGACTTTGTTTGAGATGCTTAATATGTCAACAAGTGAAAGCGGAACATCAAGTGCCTTGAGATTACTTCACCAATCACGATACCCGAGTGGAAATGGGATCGAGTCACAATGGACTTTGTATCCGGACTGCCTTGTCGGTGAGTAAGAAGGATGCGGTTTGGGTCGTTGTAGATAGATTGACTAAGTCGGCTCACTTTGTCCCGTCGACGACGGACTTTTCAATGGACAAACTAGCCAAATCAGACGCTTTCTCGATTGTGAGATTGCACGGGTGCCTATTTCCATCGTGTCGGATAGAGATCCGAGGTTTACCTCGCGATTTTGGAAAAAGTTGCAAGAAGCTTTGGGTACCAAGTTGCATTTCAGACCGCCTTTCACCCCCAAACCGATGGTCAATCCGGCGGATAATTCGATACTTGAGGATATGTTGAGATGTTGCGTCCTCGAGTTTAGTGGTTCATGGGAGCGGTATTTGCCAATGATTGAATTCGCCACAACAACGACTTTCAATCAAGTATTAAGATGGCACCCTACGAGGCTTTGTATGGTCGTAAATGCCGTACACTATTGTTTTGGACCGAGCTCGGTGAAAGCAAAATTTTCGGTGGATTTGATTAGAGATCTGAATGAAAGTGAAAGTAATCCGTGAAAGTCTGAAGATAGCCTCCGATCGTCGAGGAAGTCGACGCGGATCTGAAGCGTAAGGACATCGAGTATCGTGGGAGATAAAGTGTTTCTCAAGGTATCGCCTTGGAAAAGATACTCGATTTGGCCGTAAGGGCAAGTTGAGCCGAGGTTCATTGGGCCATATGAGATATCCGAGCGAGTCGGTCCAATGGCATATCGTTTGATTTTGCCCCCGAACTCGAAAAGGTTCACGATGTCTTTCATGTTTCGATGCTTCGACGCTATAGATCGATCCATCGCACGTGATTAGTCCATCGAAGTTGAAATTCAAGCCAATATGAGTTATGAGGAAGAACCGATTCGTATCCTATCACGGGAAGTGAAAGAGTTACGAAACAAGCGGGTTCCGCTAGTGAAGGTGTTATGGCTCAAGCACGGATAGAAGAAGCTACTTGGGAAACCGAGAACTCTATGAAAGAGCGATACCCAACCCTATTTACCGATAAGATTTTTGGGGACTAAAATTTCTTAAGTGGGGAGAGTTGTGACAGCCCAAAATTGACCCTAGTCGGAATGTGGTTTCGGGACCATTAAAACCGAGGCATAAAAATAATTTAAAATTTATTTTGATGCCTATAATATGTGTATGCTCATGTATGACATTTTTGATGATTGATTTAGTGTTATAAAGGTGAATTCCACTAGAAAGGACTTAGTAGTGAACTTTGAAAGTACGATAGGAAATGTGTGATGACTAATTAAAGCATGCATGCAAAATAATGGACTTGCATGTCAAATTCCCCCTTTATAGGTGGTGGCCGGCCATGACATGGGTTATGGGCAAAGAAAACATGTTGAAACATGTTTTGTTAATGGAGCATGAAAGAAATGATTAATAATTAGATGTGGGAAGAGAAACAAAAAAAAATGTGTGTGAGAGTGTAGCATTCCCCCCCCATTGCCGTGTAACTAAGAAGGAAAACAAAAAAATTTTGTTCATCCTTGTTCTCTCCTTTTGGCCGAAAATACTAAGGGAAGAAGAGATTTTGCTTCATTTTATTTGTTTAGAAGAGATCTAGAAGGAGATTTGGCTAAACTTGCACCAAGATTAAGGTATGTATGAGGTTGTGTCATGAGATTCATGCATGTTTTAGTTGCCAACTTGATGTTCATGTTAGCCATGGTTCAAATCCTTGTTATGCCATGGAAGTGGTATTTGGTCAAAGTTGATATTGTGATAAAGCCATTGCATGCTAAGTGTGAAGCTTGATGATGATGCATGCAATGATGGATTGTCTACTCTTGAAATTTCTTTGTAGCCATCTTGAGTAAGACATTGAGTTTTCTTTTGTTTAACCATGATTGAAGTTGAAAGGGGCATGATTGTGATGTATTCGCCATGATGCATTCATGAGCATGGTTCATGCTTCTTGCATGTTAGTTAAAATTTGTGTTTTGGATGGCTAGGGACACCTTGAAATTGCCATGCACATATATGTATATATATGTTTGCACATGATGTTTTGGTTATGAAGTAAGTGATGAATATGTTTGTTTAAAGAAGAAAATGTTGAAGAATGCTTGTGAAATTGCAAGTACATTCGGCCTAGTACACATATGATGTGGAAATCTTGGAATTTATTGTTGAATTGGTGCAAGTATGACTAAGTATATTCGGCCTTAGGTAGCCTATTGATGGCCTTAGCTTTTCCTTGATGCTTGAATGAATTGTATTGAATTGCTTGATGTAGTATAAAATGTGCATGACCATTGTGTATTCAAGCTAAAGGGTGGCCATATGACCATTTAAACTCCTTGTCATATTCGCCATAAGCTAGCATAATGAGGTTTTAATAAATTGAATTTGTTTGAATTAGCTCAAGAGCTTAGAGGGCCACAATTGGACAAGGGGAAGGAAAAAGTGATCGAATAGCCGTAAAAGCCGTTCGACAACATCCGAGGCAAGTCCTCAAGAAGTGACCCTACTTGAATTATGTGAAATGAAATATGGATGTGTAATGATTATTGATTTATGTGTGTATGAGTATTTGAATGATACCGGGCTAAGTCCCGAAGGCGATTATGCTAGTGATTACATTTGTGTTGAGCCTTAGTAACTAAAAATGAAACATGAATGTCTAATGATTATTGATGTATGTGTGCATGAGCAATTGAATGATATCCGGCTAAGTCCCGACGATATTTATGCTTGAAATTATATCCGGTTAAGACCAAGGCAATTGTGCTAGTGGCTACATCCGGCTAAGACCAAGGCATTCGTATGAGTCGTTCTATCCGGGCTAAGACCAAGGCATTCGTGCACGTGGTTATATCCGGTTGTATTCAAGAAGCTTGGGCTGGAGGTGAGTGTTGGCTGCTGTAATAAATTCCATTAGTACGCTCGAAAAGCCCAAAGAATAAGGTATGATTATATGTGCATTGGAAAAGTCGACATGCTTGAGCAACATTCGCTCAATCGACTAACAATTTCAGCTATTGAATTGGTTGATACCTTGTGAAAGTATATAATGTTGAAGTGTGAAGTAAGAATGATTATGTGAATGTGTATTAATGAAATGATGCATTTGGCTATGTGAATGTATTGCTTTAATTAAAGCTGATTTTATTCCTTGAGACTTACTAAGCATAAAAATGCTTACCCCGCTGCTTTGGCTCTCTGTTTTATAGATTTTGCTCGATAGCAATCGGATTCGGGATCATTAAAGTCAAGTCATCTACACTATCAAAGCCTCCATTTTGGTATAAATTTTGGTTGAACTTTGAAATGGCATGTATAGGACTACCCTTGTTGGTTCAAATATGTTGTGATGTATATGTGTACGGCCATGCGAAAATGGCTCGTAAAAGTGAAGTACTGAACTTAGACTATTTGCGGTTTGTATATATATATATGGTGTCATGATGTGATTATGGATTGAAATGGGAGTGTTGGTCACATGATCAGCCATTGGTATGGTTAAAATGATCATATGTGAAACCATGTATGGCAAGACTAGTTGGTTCATGGAGACTACAAAATAGGTAAGACCTACCTTAAAAACAGATGCTGCCAGCTGCAGTGACGTGAATGTGAAAAATCACCAAAATTTGTAGGAATAGTATTAAATAGTGAATAAGCTATGTAAATGAACCTTGATGAGTCTACTTTCATATGGAAGAAACGAAACGGTCGTAGGAGTCACATGTTAAGAGATATTAAAGCTATTGTGAGACAGGGCCAGAACGGTTTCTGGGTCCCCTGTTGCAACTTTAAAAATTTACTATAAATTATCCAGAAAGAATTAGGAGTCATGCCTTATATTTACAGATTCCATTTTGAGTCTAGTTTCATTAGAAACAAACGGCACCAGTATTAAAGCCCTGTACAGAGAGATATTTAAGTTGTAACGCGCGGAGGTCAGAGCAGTCGATCCCTGTAACATGGGTGACTTTAACTAATAAACTGTACCAATTGGCCCAACCAAAAATTCTAGAAATAAATCCATGGATGGATATATGAGTCTAAATTCATGGAAAATTTACGAAACCAGTTTCCGAGTTTTGAAACTCGAGATATGATTTTTAAGGCGATGGTGACGCAGTTTTCCAGCCTGACTGGAAATGTCAATTGGTGGGCGAAATATGTGGATTTGGCTTGTTAACCTCGTGTCCCATACACGGCGATGGTCTCGGGTTCGGGTGTTACAATTTTATTGGTATCAGAGCCACGGTTTAGTCGATTCTAGGACTACCGTGATGTGTTTGGGGTCTAGCTATACATGCCATTAAATGATGAATCGATAGTGTGGTGATTTCTGACAATTTGACTTTGTGTTTGTTTATAGTAATGGATCCCGATCCCAACCGAGCGATAGCTGATGATGTGGAGAGTGTGGCGCTTGCTCCCAGCAAGAAGGGACATACCACGGACTCTCAACCTATGGCCAGCAATCCGAATGATGAGGCTAGGCAAGCCTTTTATAGTGTGATGAATGATTGCTTTAACCAATACATTCGAACTAACACTACTGTTCCACAACCTCCATTCCCGACAAATGCAACCCCCGCACCTACAATACCTCCGAAACCGACCAAATAAGGTCAAGTAAGCCCCAATCGATGTGATTCAAAACATGGGGCCACTGAATTTAAAGCTACGGATGATGATGATGCCGAGCGAGCTGAATTTTGGTTGGACAACACTATCCGGTGCTCGATGAGCTATCTTGTACACCGATGAGTGCTTAAAGTGTACCATCTCCTTGCTACGTGATTCCGCCTACTATTGGTGGAGTACTCTGACTTCTGTGGTGCCTAGAGAGCAAGTGACTTGGGAATTCTTTCAAACCGAGTTCCAAAAAAAGTATATTAGTCAGAGATTCATCGACCAAAAGCGAAGGGAATTTCTTGATCTTAAGCAAGGTTCTATGTCAGTTACCGACTATGAACGAAAATTTGTGAGGCTTAGCCGATACGCGCGAGAATGCATTTCGTCCGAAGCTATTATGTGTAAACGCTTCGAGGATGGGTTGAATGATGATATAAGGAAGTTCGTTGGCATTCTCGAAATACGAGAGTTCGTAGTACTTGTTGAGCGAGCTTGTAAAGTCAAGAGCTTAGAAAGGAGAAACAAAAAGTTCTTTGGGAACTAGAGAATTCGAAAAAGGTCCTCGGAAAGTCTCTTCAACAGTATCGAAGAGATTTCGAGATGATGTGAGCCGGTCTAGAGGCGCCACGGGCTTTCCTAGACGAGGACGCGATCGACCCCTGTGACCACACGAGTCACTTCGATCGCTGATGGTGGAAATGATCGCCGAGAGAGGGCGAGTGTCGCATTGTGGCAAATGGCATTCGGGAGCTGTTGGTTCCGTGATCGCCCTGCTATAAGTGCGGATCGGCCGACCACCTTATGAAGGATTGCCCGGGGTTGCTTGAACAAAATGTAAGTCGAGTGGAAACCGGGTGCTACCATCGCCGAGGTAGGCCACCTAGAAATGTGGGCAATGTTAGTGGCGGTCGAGAGGATCTAGAGATGCTACCATCGATCCGAGGCTCGGGCTCTGCTAGGACTTATGCCATACGGCGACGCCGAGGATGCCGCCTCTCCGGATGTCATTACTGGTACTTTCACTCTTTTCAATACTAATGTGATTGCTTTGATTGACCCCGGTTCCACTCATTCTTATATATGTGAAACCTTAGCATCCAAAGAAGACTTTGCCTTTTGAGTCTCTCGAGTTTGTAATTCGGTGTCAAACCCTTGGGTCATTACGTGCTTGTCAACAAAGTGTGCAAGAAAAGTCCCCTAGTGTTCCGAGGTTCTTGTTTTCGGCGGACTTGATGCTTTTGCCGCTCGATGAATTCGATGTTATTCTTGGTTTGGATTGGTTGACCATGCATGATGCGGTTGTAAATTGCAAAAGAAAGACTATCGATTTGAGGTGCGCGAATAACGAGATAATTTGGGTTGAGTCTACGGACTTAAAGGGGTTACCATTGTAATATCGCAATGTTGGCCGGAAATATGTAAGAAAAGGGCGGCGCACCTTGCGTATGTGCTCGATGACAAGGAATCGTAAAAGAAACCCGAATCTGTGCGCGTGGTTTGTGAATACCCGGATGTTTTCCTCAAGAATTGCGGGTTTACCACTGTTCGGAAATAGAATTTGGCATCGAATTGGTACCGGTACCACTCCAATTTCGATAGCTCCGCATCGTATGGCGCCAACGAATTAAAGGAGTTGAAAGCTCATTGCAAGAATTGGTGGATAGAGGTTTTGCTCGCACCGAGTTTTTCGCCTTGGGTGCGCCCGGTGTTGTTTGTGAAAAGAAGGATGGAACCATGCGGTTGTAGATCGACTATCGCCGACTTAATAAAGCGACGATAAAGAACAAATATCCGTTACCACGATCGATGACTTGTTCGATCAATCAAGGGAGCCTCGGTGTTCTCGAAAATAGATTTGAGATCGGGCTATTATCAATTGCGAATCCGAGATTCGGACGCGCCCAAGACCGCCTTCGAGCGAGATATGGTCACTATGAGTTCCTAGTGATGCCGTTTGGGCTTACTAATGCCCCTGCGGTATTTATGGATTTAATGAATCGGATCTTAGACCATATTTGGATCGATTCGTAGTCGTGTTCATTGATGACATCTTGGTCTATTCAAGAAATGAGACCGAACATCTTTGAACACCGAGGTTAGTGTCAAATTTTACGGATAAGCAATTATATGCTAAGTTCAACAAGTGTGAGTTACGGTTAGAGAGGTTAGCTTCTTGGGTCATGTGGTATCTCAGACGGTATTCGAGTCTACCGAATAAAATTTCAGCCATACTTAATTGGAAGCCTCCAGAAATATTACCGAGGTTCTGAGACTTTTGGGGCTTCTTAGGTTATTACCGACGATTTGTAAAGGTTTCTCAACGATAGCTACGCCGATGACGGCTACTCCAAAAGGATGTTAAGTTCGAATGGACGGAGAAATGTCGAAAAGTTTCGATCAATCGAAAACTTATTTGACGGGAGCCCCAATTCTAGTGCAACCCGAATCGGCAAAGAGTTTGTCATCTATAGTGACGCCTCCTCCTTGGGTTAGGTTGCGATTGATGCAAGAAGGTCGAGTTGTGGCCTATGCGTCGAAGCAATTAAAGCCACACGAGAAAAATTATCCCACCCATGATCTCGAATTAGTCGCCATCGTATTCGCTTTAAAGATTTGGCGACATTACTTATTTGGTGAGAAGTGCCATGTGTACTCGGATCACAAAAGTCTCAAATATTTGATGACCCAAAGAGACTTAAATCTGCGACAAAGACGTTGGCTCGAATGTTAAAGGATTATGAGTGGTCATTGACTATCACCGGAAAGGCGAATGTGGTTGCGGATGCCTTGAGTCGTAAATCATTATTCACTTTACGAAGCGATGAATGTGCACTTGTCTGCTCGATCCGACAAAGGTGTTAGTAGCTGAATTGAAAGCCAAACCACTATTGATGCATCAAATTCGAGAAGCTCGTAAAGTCGACGACGAGTTGGCGCAAAACGAATGAGTGTGTTCCGAACAAGGACTCGGAGTTTCAAATCGATGATGACGATTGTTTGAGGTTCAAAGGTCGTCTGTGTGTTCCAAAGAATTCGGAACTCATTTTGATAATTTTGAACGAAGCCCATTGTAGCCGAATGGCAATCCACCCGGGGAGTACGAAGATGTACAACGATTTGAAACGTCGGTTTTGGTGGCATGGTATGAAACGAGACATCTCCGACTTTGTTTCGAGATGCTTAATATGTCAACAAGTGAAAGCGGAACATCAAGTGCCTTCAGGGTTACTTCAGCCAATCACGATACCCGAGTGGAAATAGGATCGAGTCACAATGGACTTTGTATCCGGACTGCCCTTGTCAGCGAGTAAGAAGGATGCGGTTTGGGTCGTTGTAGATAGATTGACTAAGTCGGCTCACTTTGTCCCCGTGACGCACGGACTTTTCAATGGACAAACTAGCCAAACTGTGACGCTTTCTCAGATTGTGAGATTGCACGGGGTGCCTATTTCCATCGTGTCGGATAGAGATCCGAGGTTTACCTCGCGATTTTGGAAAAAGTTGCAAGAAGCTTTGGGTACCAAGTTGCATTTCAGCACCGCCTTTCACCCCAAACCGATGGTCAATCCGAGCGGATAATTCGGATACTTGAGGATATGTTGAGATGTTGCGTCCTCGAGTTTAGTGGTTCATGGGAACGGTATTTGCCGATGATTGAATTCGCCACAACAATGACTTTCAATCAAGTATTAAGATGGCACCCTACGAGGCTTTGTACGGTCGTAAATGCCGTACACTATTGTTTTGGACTGAGCTCGGTGAAAGCAAAATTTTCGGGGTGGATTTGATTAGAGATGCTGAACAGAAAGTGAAAGTAATCCGTGAAAGTCTGAAGATAGCCTCCGATCGCCGAGAAGTCGACGCGGATCTGAAGCGTAAGGACATCGAGTATCGTGGGAGATAAAGTGTTTCTCAAGGTATCGCCTTGGAAAAAGATACTCAGATTTGGCCGTAAGGGCAAGTTGAGCCCGAGGTTCATTGGGCCATATGAGATATCCGAGCGAGTCGGTCCAGTGGCATATCGCTTGATTTTGCCCTCGAACTCGAAAAGGTTCACGATGTCTTTCATGTTTCGATGCTTGACGCTATAGATCTGATCCATCGCACGTGATTAGTCCATCGGTTGAAATTCAAGCCAATATGAGTTATGAGGAAGAACCGATTCGTATCCTATCACGGAAGTGAAAGAGTTGCGAAACAAGCGGGTTCCGCTAGTGAAGGTGTTATGGCTCAAGCACGGATAGAAGAAGCTACTTGGGAAACCGAGAACTCTATGAAAGAGCGATACCCAACCCTATTTACGGTAAGATTTTCGGGACTAAAATTTCTTAAGTGGGGAGAGTTGTGACAGCCCAAAATTGACCCTAGTCGAATGTGGTTTCGGGACCATTAAAACCGAGGCATAAAAATAATTTAAAATTTATTTTGATGCCTATAATATGTGTATGCTCATGTATGACATTTTTGATGATTGATTTAGTGTTATAAAGGTGAATTCCACTAGAAAGGACTTAGTAGTGAACTTTGAAAGTACGATAGGGAAATGTGTGATGACTAATTAAAGCATGCATGCAAAATAATGGACTTGCATGTCAAATTCCCCTTTATAGGTGGTGGCGGCCATGACATGGGTTATGGGCAAAGAAAACATGTTGAAACATGTTTTGTTAATGGAGCATGAAAGAAATGATTAATAATTAGATGTGGGAAGAGAAACAAAAAAAAAATGTGTGAGAGTGTAGCATTCCCCCCCATTGCCGCAGTAACTAAGAAGGAAAACAAAAAAATTTTGTTCATCCTTGTTCTCTCCTTTTGGCCGAAAATACTAAGGGAAGAAGAGATTTTTGCTTCATTTTATTTGGTTAGAAGAGATCTAGAAGGAGATTTGGCTAAACTTGCACCAAGATTAAGG
The DNA here is from genome assembly GCF_025698485.1 of Gossypium arboreum. Lineage (NCBI taxonomy): Eukaryota > Viridiplantae > Streptophyta > Magnoliopsida > Malvales > Malvaceae > Gossypium > Gossypium arboreum. Next base: position 19,947 of record NW_026440353.1, read on the forward strand.
TATGTATGAGGTTGTGTCATGAGATTCATGCATGTTTTAGTTGCCAACTTGATGTTCATGTTAGCCATGGTTCAAATCCTTGTTATGCCATGGAAGTGGTATTTGGTCAAAGTTGATATTGTGATAAAGCCATTGCATGCTAAGTGTGAAGCTTGATGATGATGCATGCAATGATGGATTGTCTACTCTTGAAATTTCTTTGTAGCCATCTTGAGTAAGACATTGAGTTTTCTTTTGTTTAACCATGATTGAAGTTGAAAGGGCATGATTGTGATGTATTCGGCCATGATGCATTCATGAGCATGGTTCATGCTTCTTGCATGTTAGTTAAAATTTGTGTTTTGGATGGCTAGGGACACCTTGAATTCGCCATGCACATATATGTATATATATGTTTGCACATGATGTTTTGGTTATGAAGTAAGTGATGAATATGTTTGTTTAAAGAAGAAAATGTTGAAGAATGCTTGTGAAATTGCAAGTACATTCGCCTAGTACACATATGATGTGGAAATCTTGGAATTTATTGTTGAATTGGTGCAAGTATGACTAAGTATATTCGGCCTTAGGTAGCCTATTGATGGCCTTAGCTTTTCCTTGATGCTTGAATGAATTGTATTGAATTGCTTGATGTAGTATAAAATGTGCATGACCATTGTGTATTCAAGCTAAAGGGTGGCCATATGACCATTTAAACTCCTTGTCATATTCGCCATAAGCTAGCATAATGAGGTTTTAATAAATTGAATTTGTTTGAATTAGCTCAAGAGCTTAGAGGGCCACAATTGGACAAGGGAAGGAAAAAGTGATCGAATAGCCGTAAAAGCCGCTCGACAACATCCGAGGCAAGTCCTCAAGAAGTGACCCTACTTGAATTATGTGAAATGAAATATGGATGTGTAATGATTATTGATTTATGTGTGTATGAGTATTTGAATGATACCCTGCTAAGTCCCAAGGCGATTATGCTAGTGATTACATTTGTGTTGAGCCTTAGTAACGAAAATGAAACATGAATGTCTAATGATTATTGATGTATGTGTGCATGAGCAATTGAATGATATCCGGCTAAGTCCCGACGATATTTATGCTGAAATTATATCCGGTTAAGACCAAGGCAATTGTGCTAGTGGCTACATCCGGGCTAAGACCAAGGCATTCGTGGCGAAGTCGTTCTATCCGGGCTAAGACCAAGGCATTCGTGCACGTGGTTATATCCGGTTGTATTCAAGAAGCTTGGGCTGGAGGTGAGTGTTGGCTGCTGTAATAAATTCCATTAGTACGCTCGAAAAGCCCAAAGAATAAGGTATGATTATATGTGCATTGAAAAGTCGACATGCTTGAGCAACATTCGCTCAATCGACTAACTAATTTCAGCTATTGAATTGGTTGATACCTTGTGAAAGTATATAATGTTGAAGTGTGAAGTAAGAATGATTATGTGAATGTGTATTAATGAAATGATGCATTTGGCTATGTGAATGTATTGCTTTAATTAAAGCTGATTTTATTCCTTGAGACTTACTAAGCATAAAAATGCTTACCCGCTGTTTTGGCTCTCTGTTTTATAGATTTTGCTCGATAGCAATCGGATTCGGGATCATTAAAGTCAAGTCATCTACACTATCAAAGCCTCCATTTTGGTATAAATTTTGGTTGAACTTTGAAATGGCATGTATAGGACTACCCTTGTTGGTTCAAATATGTTGTGATGTATATGTGTACGGCCATGCGAAAATGGCTCGTAAAAGTGAAGTACGAACTTAGACTATTTGCGGTTTGTATATATATATATGGTGTCATGATGTGATTATGGATTGGAAATGGGAGTGTTGGTCACATGATCAGCCATTGGTATGGTTAAAATGATCATATGTGAAACCATGTATGGCAAGACTAGTTGGTTCATGGAGACTACAAAATAGGTAAGACCTACCTTAAAAACAGATGCTGCCAGCTGCAGTGACGTGAATGTGAAAAATCACCAAAATTTGTAGGAATGGTATTAAATAGTGAATAAGCTATGTAAATGAACCTTGATGAGTCTACTTTCATATGGAAGAAACGAAACGGTCGTAGGAGTCACATGTTAAGAGATATTAAAGCTATTGTGAGACAGGGCCAGAACGGTTTCTGGGTCTCTGTCGCAACTTTAAAAATTTACTATAAATTATCCAGAAAGAATTAGGAGTCATGCCTTATATTTACAGATTCCATTTTGAGTCTAGTTTCATTAGAAACAAACGGCACCAGTATTAAAGCCCTGTACAGAGAGATATTTAAGTTGTAACGCGTGAAGGTCAGAGCAGTCGATCCCTGTAACATGGGTGACTTTAACTAATAAACTGTACCAATTGGCCCAACCAAAATTCTAGAAATAAATCCATGGATGGATATATGAGTCTAAATTCATGGAAAATTTACGAAACCAGTTTCGAGTTTTGAAACTCGAGATATGATTTTAAGGCGATGGTGACGCAGTTTTCCAGCCTGACTGGAAATGTCAATTGGTGGGCTAAATATGTGGATTTGGCTTGTTAACCTCGTGTCCGATAATCGGCGATGGTCTCGGGTTCGGGTGTTACAATTTTATTGGTATCGAGCCACGGTTTAGTCGATTCTAGGACTACCGTGATGTGTTTGGGGTCTAGCTATACATGCCATTAAATGATGAATCGATAGTGTGGTGATTTTACAATTTGACTTTGTGTTTGTTTATAGTAATGGATCCCGATCCCAACCGAAAGCGATAGCTGATGATGTGGAGAGTGTGGCGCTGCTTCCCCAAGAAGGACAGCATACGGCATGACTCTCAACCTATGGCCAGCAATCCGAATGATGAGGCTAGGCAAGCCTTTTATAGTGTGATGAATGATTGGTTTAACCAATACATTCGAACTAACACTACTGTTCCACAACCTCCATTCCCGACAAATGCAACCCCAAGACCTACAATACCTCCTAAACCGACCAAATAAGGTCAAGTAAGCCCCAATGACAGGATTCAAAACATGGGGCCACCTGAATTTAAAGCTACGGATGATGATGATGCCGAGCGAGCTGAATTTTGGTTGGACAACACTATCCGGTGCTCGATGAGCTATCTTGTACACCGATGAGTGCTTAAAGTGTACCATCTCCTTGCTACGTGATTCCGCCTACTATTGGTGGAGTACTCGACTTGTGGTGCCTAGAGAGCAAGTGACTTGGGAATTCTTTCAAACCGAAGTTCAAAAAGTATATTAGTCGAGATTCATCGACCAAAAGCGAAGGGAATTTCTTGATCTTAAGCAAGGTTCTATGTCGCCATCGACTATGAACGAAAATTTGTGAGGCTTAGCCGACACGCGAGAATGCATTTCGTCCAAGCTATTATGTGTAAACTCTTCGAGGATGGGCTGAATGATGATATAAGGATGTTCGCTGGCATTCTCGAAATACGAGAGTTCGTAGTACTTGTTGAGCGAGCTTGTAAAGTCAAGAGCTTAGAAAGGAGAAACAAAAGTTCTGTGGGAACTAGAGAATTCGAAAAAGGTCCTCGGAAAGTCTCTTCAACAGTATCAAGAGATTTCGAGATGATGTGAGCGGTCTAGAGGCGCCACGGCTTTCCTAGACGAGGACGCGATCGACCCGTGACCACACGAGTCACTTCGATCGCTGATGGTGGAAATGATCGCCGAGAGAGGGCGGAGTGTCTCGATTATGGCAAATGGCATTCTGGGAGCTGTTGGTTCCGTGATCGCTCCCGCTATAAGTGCGGATCGGCCGACCACCTTATGAAGGATTGCCCGGGTTGCTTGAACAAAATGTAAGTCGAGTGGAAACCCGGTGCTACCATTGCTCGAGGTAGGCCACCCAGAAATGTGGGCAATGTTAGTGGCGGTCCGAGAGGATCTAGAGATGCTACCATCGATCCGAGGCTCGGCTCGCTAGGACTTATGCCATACGCGCACGCCGAGGATGCCGCCTCCAGATGTCATTACGGTACTTTCACTCTTTTCAATACTAATGTGATTGCTTTGATTGACCCCGGTTCCACTCATTCTTATATATGGGAAACCTTAGCATCCAAGAAGACTTTGCCTATTGAGTCTCATCGAGTTTGTAATTCGGTGTCAAACCCTTGGGTCATTACGCGCTTGTCAACAAAGTGTGCAAGAAAAGTCACCTAGTGTTCCGAGGTTCTTGTTTTCCCACGGACTTGATGCTTTTGCCATTCGATGAATTCGATGTTATTTTTGGTTTGGATTGGTTGACCATGCATGATGCGTTGTAAATTGCAAAAGCAAGACTATCGATTTGAGGTGCGCGAATAACGAGATAATTCGGGTTGAGTCTACGGACTTAAAGGGTTACCAATTGTAATATCGCAATGTTGGCCCGAAATATGTAAGAAAAGGGTGCGCGTGCACTTTGCGATGTGCTCGATGACAAGGAATCGAAAAGAAACCCGAATCTGCGTCGTGGTTTGTGAATACCCTGATGTTTTCCTCAAGAATTGCGGGTTTACCACCGTTCGGAAATAGAATTTGGCATCGAATTGGTACCGGTACCACTCCAATTTCGATAGCTCCGTATCGTATGGCGCCAACGAATTAAAGGAGTTGAAAGCTCGCTTGCAAGAATTGGTGGATAGAGGTTTTGCTCGCCCGAAGTTTTTCGCCTTGGGTGCACCAGGTTGTTTGTGAAAAGAAGGATGGAACCATGCGGTTGTAGATCGACTATCGCCACCTTAATAAAGCGACGATAAAGAACAAATATCCGCTACCACGATCGATGACTTGTTCGATCAACTCAAGGGAGCCTCGGTGTTCTCGAAAATAGATTTGAGATCGGGCTATTATCAATTGCGAATCCGAGATTTGGACGCGCTCAAGACCGCCTTCGAATCGAGATATGGTCACTATGAGTTCCTAGTGATGCCGTTTGGGCTTACTAATGCCCTCGCAGATTTATGGATTTAATGAATCGGATCTTCGCACCATATTTGGATCGATTCGTAGTCGTGTTCATTGATGACATCTTGGTCTATTTAAGAAATGAGACCGAACATGCTTTGAACACCGAGGTTAGTGCCGCAAATTTTACGGATAAGCAATTATATGCTAAGTTCAAGAAGTGTGAGTTCGTTAAGAGAGGTTAGCTTCTTGGGTCATGTGGTATTCAGATCGGGTATTCGAGTCGAATTCAATAAAATTTCAGCCATACTTAATTGGAAGCCTCCAGAAATATTACCGAGGTTCGAGCTTTTTGGGGCTTGCTTGTTATTACCGACGATTTGTAAAGGTTTTTCAACGATAGCCACGCCGATGACGGCTTACTCCAAAAGGATGTTAAGTTCGAATGGACGGAGAAATGTCGAAAAGTTTCGATCAACCGAAAACTTATTTGACGGGAGCCCCAATTCTAGTGCAACCCAAATCGGCAAAGAGTTTGTCATCTATAGTGACGCCCTCCTTGGGTTAGGTTGCATATTGATGCAAGAAGGTCGAAGTTGTGGCCTATGCGTCGAAGCAATTAAAGCCACACGAGAAAAATTATCCCACCCATGATCTCGAATTAGTCGCCATCGTATTCGCTTTAAAGATTTGGCGACATTACTTATTTGGTGAGAAGTGCCATGTGTACTCGGATCACAAAAGTCTCAAATATTTGATGACCCAAAGAGACTTAAATCATGACAAAGACGTTGGCTCGAGCTGTTAAAGGATTATGAGCTGGTCATTGACTATCACCCCGGAAAGGCGAATGTGGTTGCGGATGCCTTGAGTCGTAAATCATTATTCACTTTACGAGCGATGAATGTGCACTTGTCTGTTCGATCCGACAGTGTGTTAGTAGCTGAATTGAAAGCCAAACCACTATTGATGCATCAAATTCGAGAAGCTCGTAAAGTCGACGACGAGTTGGTCGCAAAACGAAATGAGTGTGTTCCGAACAAGGACTCGGAGTTTCAAATCGATGATGACGATTGTTTGAGGTTCAAAGGTCGTCTGTGTGTTCCAAAGAATTCGGAACTCATTTTGATAATTTTGAACGAAGCCCATTGTAGCCGAATGGCAATCCACCCGGGGAGTACGAAGATGTACAACGATTTGAAACGTCGGTTTTGGTGGCATGGTATGAAACGAGACATCTCCGACTTTGTTTCGAGATGCTTAATATGTCAACAAGTGAAAGCGGAACATCAAGTGCCTTCAGGATTACTTCAGCCAATCACGATACCCGAGTGGAAATGGGATCGAGTCACAATGGACTTTGTATCCGGACCGCCTTGTCACGAGTAAGAAGGATGCGGTTTGGGTCGTTGTAGATAGATTGACTAAGTCGGCTCACTTTGTCCCCGCAGACGCACGGACTTTTCAATGGACAAACTAGCCAAATCAGACGCTTTCGACAGAGATTGCACGGGTGCCTATTTCCATCGTGGTTTGATAGAGATCCGAGGTTTACCTCGCGATTTTGGAAAAAGTTGCAAGAAGCTTTGGGTACCAAGTTGCATTTCAAGACCGCTTTTCACCCCCAAACCGATGGTCAATCCGAGCGGATAATTCAGATACTTGAGGATATATTGAGATGTTGCGCCCTCGAGTTTAGTGGTTCATGGGAACGGTATTTGCCGATGATTGAATTCGCCACAACAACAAATTTTCAATCAAGTATTAAGATGGCACCCTACGAGGCTTTGTACGGTCGTAAATGCCGTACACTATTGTTTTGGACCGAGCTCGGTGAAAGCAAAATTTTCGGGTGGATTTGATTAGAGATGCTGAATGTAAAGTGAAAGTAATCCGTGAAAGTCCAAGATAGCCTCCGATCGTCGAAGTCGACGCGGATCTCAAGCGTAAGGACATCGAGTATCGTGGGAGATAAAGTGTTTCAAGGTATCGCTTGGAAAAAGATACTCGATTTGGCCGTAAGGGCAAGTTGAGCCCGAGGTTCATTGGGCCATATGAGATATCCGAGCGAGTCGGTCCAATGGCATATCGCTTGATTTTGCCCCGAACTCGAAAAGGTTCACGATGTCTTTCATGTTTCGATGCTTCGACGCTATATATCCGATCCATCGCACGTGATTAGTCCATCGGGTTGAAATTCAAGCCAATATGAGTTATGAGGAAGAACCGATTCAGATCCTATCACGGAAGTGAAAGAGTTATGAAACAAGCGGGTTCCGCTAGTGAAGGTGTTATGGCTCAAGCACGGATAGAAGAAGCTACTTGGGAAACCGAGAACTCTATGAAAGAGCGATACCCAACCCTATTTACGGTAAGATTTTCGGGACGAAAATTTCTTAAGTGGGGAGAGTTGTGACACCCAAAATTGACCCTAGTCGGAATGTGGTTTCGGGACCATTAAAACCGAGGCATAAAAATAATTTAAAATTTATTTTGATGCCTATAATATGTGTATGCTCATGTATGACATTTTTGATGATTGATTTAGTGTTATAAAGGTGAATTCCACTAGAAAGGACTTAGTAGTGAACTTTGAAAGTACGATAGGGAAATGTGTGATGACTAATTAAAGCATGCATGCAAAATAATGGACTTGCATGTCAAATTCCCTTTATAGGTGGTGGTACGCCATGACATGGGTTATGGGCAAAGAAAACATGTTGAAACATGTGTTAATGGAGCATGAAAGAAATGATTAATAATTAGATGTGGGAAGAGAAAAAAAAAAAATGTGTGTGAGAGTGTAGCATTCTCCCCATTGCTGCAGTAACTAAGAAGGAAAACAAAAAATTTTTGTTCATCCTTGTTCTCTCCTTTTGGCCGAAAATACTAAGGGAAGAAGAGATTCTTGCTTCATTTTATTTGTTTAGAAGAGATCTAGAAGGAGATTTGGCTAAACTTGCACCAAGATTAAGGTATGTATGAGGTTGTGTCATGAGATTCATGCATGTTTTAGTTGCCAACTTGATGTTCATGTTAGCCATGGTTCAAATCCTTGTTATGCCATGGAAGTGGTATTTGGTCAAAGTTGATATTGTGATAAAGCCATTGCATGCTAAGTGTGAAGCTTGATGATGATGCATGCAATGATGGATTGTCTACTCTTGAAATTTCTTTGTAGCCATCTTGAGTAAGACATTGAGTTTTCTTTTGTTTAACCATGATTGAAGTTGAAAGGGCATGATTGTGATGTATTCGCCATGATGCATTCATGAGCATGGTTCATGCTTCTTGCATGTTAGTTAAAATTTGTGTTTTGATGGCTAGGGACACCTTGAATTCGCCATGCACATATATGTATATATATGTTTGCACATGATGTTTTGGTTATGAAGTAAGTGATGAATATGTTTGTTTAAAGAAGAAAATGTTGAAGAATGCTTGTGAAATTGCAAGTACATTCGCCTAGTACACATATGATGTGGAAATCTTGGAATTTATTGTTAAATTGGTGCAAGTATGACTAAGTATATTCGCCTTAGGTAGCCTATTGATGGCCTTAGCTTTTCCTTGATGCTTGAATGAATTGTATTGAATTGCTTGATGTAGTATAAAATGTGCATGACCATTGTGTATTCGTTAAAGGGTGGCCATATGACCATTTAAACTCCTTGTCATATTCGCCATAAGCTAGTATAATGAGGTTTTAATAAATTGAATTTGTTTGAATTAGCTCAAGAGCTTAGAGGGCCACAATTGGACAAGGGAAGGAAAAGTGATCGAATAGCCGTAAAAGCCGCTCGACAACATCCGAGGTAAGTCCTCAAGAAGTGACCCTACTTGAATTATGTGAAATGAAATATGGATGTGTAATGATTATTGATTTATGTGTGTATGAGTATTTGAATGATACCCGGCTAAGTCCCAAGGCGATTATGCTAGTGATTACATTTGTGTTGAGCCTTAGTAACTAAAATGAAACATGAATGTCTAATGATTATTGATGTATGTGTGCATGAGCAATTGAATGATATCCGGCTAAGTCCCGACGATATTTATGTTGAAATTATATCCGGTTAAGACCAAGGCAATTTCGCTAGTGGCTACATCCGGCTAAGACCAAGGCATTCGTATGAAGTCGTTCTATCCGGCTAAGACCAAGGCATTCGCACGTGGTTATATCCGTTGTATTCAAGAAGCTTGGGCTGAGGTGAGTGTTGGCTGCTGTAATAAATTCCATTAGCACGCTCGAAAAGCCCAAAGAATAAGGTATGATTATATGTGCATTGAAAAGTCGACATGCTTGAGCAACATTCGCTCAATCGACTAACTAATTTCAGCTATTGAATTGGTTGATACCTTGTGAAAGTATATAATGTTGAAGTGTGAAGTAAGAATGATTATGTGAATGTGTATTAATGAAATGATGCATTTGGCTATGTGAATGTATTGCTTTAATTAAAGCTGATTTTATTCCTTGAGACTTACTAAGCATAAAAATGCTTACCCTGCTGTTTTGGCTCTCTGTTTTATAGATTTTGCTCGATAGCAATCGGATTCGGGATCATTAAAGTCAAGTCATCTACACTATCAAAGCCTCCATTTTGGTATAAATTTTGGTTGAACTTTGAAATGGCATGTATAGGACTACCCCTTGTTGGTTCAAATATGTTGTGATGTATATGTGTACGGCCATGCGAAAATGGCTCGTAAAAGTGAAGTACGAACTTAGACTATTTGCGGTTTGTATATATATATATGGTGTCATGATGTGATTATGGATTGGAAATGGGAGTGTTGGTCACATGATCAGCCATTGGTATGGTTAAAATGATCATATGTGAAACCATGTACGGCAAGACTAGTTGGTTCATGGAGACTACAAAATAGGTAAGACCTACCTTAAAAACAGATGCTGCCAGCTGCAGTGACGTGAATGTGAAAAATCACCAAAATTTGTAGGAATGGTATTAAATAGTGAATAAGCTATGTAAATTAACCTTGATGAGTCTACTTTCATATGGAAGAAACGAAACGGTCGTAGGAGTCACATGTTAAGAGATATTAAAGCTATTGTGAGACAGGGCCAGAACGGTTTCTGGGTCTCTGTCGCAACTTTAAAAATTTACTATAAATTATCCAGAAAGAATTAGGAGTCATGCCTTATATTTACAGATTCCATTTTTAGTCTAGTTTCATTAGAAACAAACGGAACCAGTATTAAAGCCCTGTACAGAGAGATATTCAAGTTGTAACGCGCAAAGGTCAGAGCAGTCGATCCCTGCAACGTGGGTGACTTTAACTAATAAACTGTACCAACTGGCCCAACCAAAAATTCTAGAAATAAGTCCATGGATGGATATATGAGTTTAAATTCAGGGAAAATTTACGAAACCAGTTTCCGAGTTTTGAAACTCGAGATATGATTTTTAAGGCGACGGTGACGCAGTTTTCCAGCCTGACTGGAAATGTCAATTGGTGGGCGAAATATGTGGATTTGGCTTGTTAACCCCTCGTGTCCGACACCGGCGATGGTCTCGGGTTCGGGGTGTTACATAAGAAGTTTTCCCTTCCTTAACTTGTTGAAAACGAGCGACCAAAGACTCATCTTCCAACTTCTTTTCCTTAATCTGGTCCACCCAGGTTGGCCTTAATTGCAATTCAGCCAACAAACTACCATCATCATACAAACTCAAACGAGCAAGCATTGCTCTCAGATCAGATATGGTTCTACGACTCAAAGCATCAGCTACCAGATTAGCCTTTCCTGGGTGATACTCGATTGAACAGTCATAATCCTTAAGCAACTCAATCCATCTCCTTTGCCTAAGGTTCAGCTCCTTCTGAGTCAACAAATACTTAAGACTCTTATGGTCTGTGTATATAATGCACCTCTCCGCATGTAATGTCTCCAAATCTTAAGTGCAAAACCACTACCGCTAATTCCAAATCATGCGAGGATAGTTCCCTCGTGAGGCTTAAGTCTGCCGGACGATATGCAACCACCTTACCCTCCCGCATTAACACGTAGCCCAAACCTACATGTGATGCGTCACACACAAGAAAATCATTCCTGACTCGTCAATTAACACAGTGCTTCACCAAAACTTTCTTCAACTTTTCAAAAGCTTCCTGTTGGGTCTCACCATACAAATGGTACCTTTTTCCTTATGAGTTTAGTCGAGGTGCACCAACAATCAAAAACCTTCCACAAACCTTCAGAGTATCCCGCCAATCCCAGAAACTCCGATTCCGACATCGACCTAGGCGGCTTCCACTCCAAAACCGCTTCAATTTTTCGAGGTTCCACCTTAATCCCTCAAAGAAAGACCACATGTCCTAAGAAAGTTACCTCCTCAACCAGATTCACACTTGCTGAACTTTGCATAAAGTTCCTTCTCCTTAACACTTGTAGCACTATACTGAGATGCTCATCATGCTTTGCTTCCGCTTTAATATACCGTAATATCGCCAATAAAGACGACTACTAATTGATCCGTAAATGGTTGAAACACCCGATTCATTATATCCATAAATGCCGCAGAGCGCTCACGCCCCAAATGGCATAACTAGAAATTGTGAATGACCATACCGAGTCCCGAATGCCGCCTTATGGATATCCGCCTTGACCCTTAATCGATGATATCCAGATCTAAGGTCGATCTTAGAAAATACGTAAGCCCCTTGTCTGGTCAAACAGATCGTCAATCCTTGGCAAGGATACTTATTCTTAATGGTCATTTGTTCAATCTGGCGATAGTCAATGCACATCCGCATTGTACCATCCTTCTTCTTCACGAATAACACCAAGGTTCTATGGAGACACGCTTGGCCTAATAAAGCCCCTATCCAACAACTCTTGAATTTGTGCCTTTAGCTCCACCAACTCCTTCGATGCCATCCTATACGGTGCGATAGACACCGGCGCTGCCTGCATAACAAGTTGATTCCAAACTCCACTTCTGGTTTGGAGGTAATCCCTAAGCTCCTCCTAAAAACATCTTGAAACTCTTTTACGGTCCCGACCTTATCCACCGTCAATCCTTCTCTTCCGACCGGCTTACAATGCCAAATAGGCCTCACACCTTTTCGAATCCACTTTTCGCCCTCAATGCCGACACCACATTAGACAAATAATCCCTTCGCCACCTATCATCATAACCTCCTCACCTCCGTGGTCCTTAACACCATTTGTTTTGCAAAGACAATCCAAAGTCGCCCCATGCTTAACAAGCCACCCATTCCTGCACGAGGTCAAACTCTTCGAATCTCAGAACTCCATCGATCTCCGTGAAAGATCCTACCTTGAGTTTCTAGGGTACATCCCTATACGCTTTGTCACCCTAACCGAAAGTGGCCCAAAGGACTTAACACGAGACCCCACTCACTATCTTTTCGTAATGCACCCTAATGACCCAGATATGGCACATGCAACATAGGAATGAGTAGATCCAATATCCACCAAAGCAAGATATCTGCATGCTAGAAACCAAAAACGCATCAGCTTATGACGCCAAAAGGCCGCCTCCTCTCGACGACGAGCCGATACACCAACGTCGGGTCGTCGAGCCTCAATATTTCCGCACCCTACCAGCGCCCGACTCGACTATTTCCATTTCCATTTCCGCCTACCTTGTCCACGCCCTCTCGTGGTTGTGGTCTACCTTTCATGGGTTGAACAACCTTCAGACAAAGAACCTCGAGCTCGATCACCACTGTGGGTAGTCCTTAACTCTATGCTCCATAGATCCGCATCTAAACAAGCATCAAACGCTTCCTACACTCACCCAAATGTACCTTTCCACAGCCTCCACAAATTGGCGGTCTAACCACATTCACCGGAGTCGCTTCGAATCGCTCATCCACTCGCCTTTTGACATTCTTATTTGCTCCACCCAAGGTCCGTGATCCCTCCGAAAATGGTTCCGATCTTTTTCACTTGCTCGCTTCTCAAGACGCTTTTACCTCCTCGCCTATCTTAGCTTTTTCCACCGTAATCATGAAATCTCGCCTCCTTCATGGAGCAATCAAGACCTTAAGGTCATCTCCGAGTCCATCCTAAAGCGAACGCTACGCCATATTCGTAGCGACTATCCCCATAGCATACCGGCCATTTCGTAAACTCAAATTTTAAACTCAAATTTCATACTCAACAATGCCTTACATCCTGGACCGATTCAGAATTCCTTCCTCGCGGCATCCACATAACTTGCCCCGACGCATTTTCCTTTAAAGGTCAGTTTTAAACAGCTCCCAAGTAACCCTATCACCGGGTTCCATCCTCACGGTGAGCCACCACTAATAAGCCTCATCTCGCAGCGAGCGATACGACCCCTTCACTTCCGCGCTTCCACCGAGCAGCTCAAGTCATCCATAATTCGCTCGTGGCCTCCAACCAATATTCTCGCCACATTCGGCTACACTAGATACGCCAGAAGATCTCCGCCCGTTAGCTCGAGTCGCTCGTAAATCGATCTTCAATTTCTGTCTCAACTTGCCCTGCAACCCTTTCCGTAACTCAAGCATAGCTTGTGACAGTAGCGCCATCCCCTGCACCACGATCATGAGAATCCACTGCTGCCGATGGTACCGGCATCTTCCGTCAGATATGTCCCAAGATGAAGATACCACTCGAGCCTTTCCTCTACCACGCCCACTACTTCTTCCACGAGTGGCTCTTGTACTCATATCGTATTATCTCGATTATGAATTTTATGCATTAATATCATTCCAATGTTCATTATGATGTTTTATGATTCGCATAAGAATTCGTGAGTTGGTTTTCGCAGAATCGATGTCTAGCTACGCCAGCTTTTTAGCAAGCTTTTCTAGGATTTCAGAGTATTCTATCTAGAGTATTCTAGTAAAGTTTCAAAGATGCAGATAATTCAAAATATATTCGTAAAAATCGTAATACTTACAAGCTTGGGCATTTGAGATTCTGACCGCCACCTTCGTAAGTCCGCATTTTAAAAACATATTTTTTTTGAAATCTTCGCTTTGTAAACCCATTCCACGTACCGAGTTGGTAACTTGGCTCGATACCACAAAATGTAACACCACAAACCCGGCCTAGGCGCTTGACCGGACCCGACGTGCACATCAAAACGTTAAAACATTTTTTTCATTCTAAGTCTAGGAAATCGTATTTGATGTTCAAAGGATTAATTCATTGAGGGTTAAAGTGAATGGACGTTGCACACCGTAGGAAACCGAAAAAGGAGGTGAGTCCATCTGATCGCTATACCAAGCTCTTTCTTGATCCAATCCTAGACATGCACACCGCCTTGCCACACTCTAACATCGCAGATATTTTTAGGTTACCATTGAAATTATGTCTATTTTAGAATAAAACGATTTAAGTTTATAAAACGTTATCATAGCGTAAGCCTTGTTTGTAATCGTGTTAATTCAAACCGCTTATGTTTTTGGAAAACGAACCCTAGATCTAGCCTATTTTGATAGTTAAAATAATTTAAGGTCATCATGATAAGTTATAAATCAAACCCAATTAAAATAATCATAAGCGCCTTATTACATAACAAAACCCAAATCATCAAAGTAAAGAAAATTGAAGTCCAAATCACCGTAAGAAATCCATATTGCGTAATCCAGTGGCCACTCAATCCTCGCAGCTCCAAGCCCACTATGGTCGGGATTACCCGCATGGATGAAAATAGGGATGAGTTTGGGGAAACTCAGTGTAAAATTAACCCAACCATAGCCCATATCACCAAACCACGTAAATGTAATAAATTGGCCTTAGCCTGCAATGTATCATGCATTAAGCCCATAGGCCCATAATGCATCGATAAGATATTTCATGTATATGCAAAACCCAACACATAACCAACCACATACACCCCCTTACCAACCTTTCACCATGTGGGGAGACTACTCGACCCACCCAACCGCTACACGCCACAGAATTATGCAAAGATGGTTGCGGACAGATAACGTGATGAGTCACCAGATACAGATAATCGTGGCAGAGCCACCAGAATAGAAATATGTGGTAGAGCCACCAGATCAGATAATTGTGGCATAGCCACCAGGACGCTTCCTCCAAAATATAACCCATGTCCCCATGCAACAAATATTCATTCATGGCATACATCATACAGATTTAAATCAACATGCTTTTCAGACAAAATTAACCCTAGGGGCATATTGGTCATTTACACCTAGGGGTATCATGGTAATTTTCCATATATAAGGGTATTGTAGTGATTTAGCTACTTCTAGGTTTTCATGCATATCCTATCCATTTACGCATTATCGTAATACTTATCGTGCATACTTACCAAATTGAGCCCGTTGGCCCATGAACCCGATTTTTAGCCCATTAAGCCCACATTATCAAAATGTACAAAATCGCATGTACTGCAGTTTATTACATTCAAAATAACAAACATACAAACCCAACTATCTTACGAGCATTCGCACACTCGTAAATTCCCAAAATACCAACTTTCCGCATTTCGCTTTTCGACTTTTGCCGATCTAGTCTATGAAAGGGTGTCGCATATAATTGCTTTTATGATTTATTCATTGTCGACATCCACACACGAATCGCCTACAATTAAATCACTAACATATTACTCTAGATATCGAATTAATACTAAGTAAATAGCCCTTACCATATTCGCCAAACATGTTTAGAACCTTCTTGCTCTTACCTTGTTGCCGAACTATGTCTTAAATCCAAAGATCCGATCGCTCCACTTGTCCAAGCCCTTGATCAAGAGCTCTAAATCACACCATTTACCAAAGGTAATGCTTATTACAACCCCTTAGGGCTACAAGTCCAAATCGATGTCATCCCTAACATTTAGGATTTCTACTTTCATAAAATACTTAAAGAAAGACTATGTTTTAAAACTACTTACCACCGATTCCTTCGACCAATGTTTCCAATTGATGCCTACTTAAATCCAATGCCGCTTTACCTCAAACGATCACCAAAGTCAAGCCTTCAAGAGTTTTCAATATTCGCCTAAGTCCCTATGAAAGTGGGATTTTCGCTTTTTGCAATCTGCTAGAAAAAGATGAATTAATAGGGTTTTACTATGGTCTTGTCGACAAAAACTTGAGGTTTAAAGGAGGAAATAATCGGCCGAAGATGATAAGCAAAATAAGAGAATTTTGCTAGGAAAAATTGGCACAGAAGAAAGTGTAGCTTTCGGGATTTCAGCTTTTTATGGCCAAAGGCTATGAAGGTTTTGAAACGTCTGAAGGGAAGGATGGAGATGAACAAGAGGTTAGAAGGGTTCTGCTATGAAGGAGAAAGGAGAATAAGAAAAAGGTTGATGAAGAGAGGGGAGAAAAATGAAGAGGGAAATGGTCAGCAAAAGGCCCAACTTCCCCTTAATGCCGAATTTATACTGACCTTAACCCTAGCCTAATTTTGCCTCCCTAAAGCTCTCCTTGGCCGGCCAACTCTTGCTCCTTAAGAGTCCATTATTCGGCCAACACAGCTCTCCCTAATCAGCTCCTAAATTCTCTCCCTTATCCAACTCTTCCTAATAGTCTTTCACTTCAGTTCCACTACTTACCTTTTCCATTCATAAAAATTAATCCCTTATTTGCTGTCATTGTGACTTGAACTTGGGTCCTCCCAATCATCCACACGCCACTTATAGCATTCCCAAGGGCATGCCACTTAGCCGCTTTACTACATGCTTCCTTGTGATTTATTTTACACAATTAATACCTAAAAGCCCAATTAACTGTAACCCTTTTTCTTATGGAATTGAAATTAATTAAAACTACCGGTTTTACCTTAAGCTTGAGCCTTCTAGAGGCCCACTAACGCATTTTAATCCTACGACAAACAAACAGACACGTAATTTTTAAAATTTTCCAACATTTTTAAAATTCTAAAATTGAGGCGCTATGCTTGTTTTGA
Source organism: Gossypium arboreum (assembly GCF_025698485.1). Lineage (NCBI taxonomy): Eukaryota > Viridiplantae > Streptophyta > Magnoliopsida > Malvales > Malvaceae > Gossypium > Gossypium arboreum. The sequence continues at coordinate 36,753 of NW_026440353.1, forward strand.
GTGGTCGAGATAATCTTTATAAGAATCCACCAAATAGTGAAAATTGGGAAAAGTAGAGAAAATATGTGAAAATTTGAAGTGTTTAGTACTACCACCCTAGAATTCTCTCGCTTCAAGATTTCCCATTGCCAATATTTATTTTTTTCCAAAATTTGTACTCTTGGACTTGCTATATCTAATTGATTTCATCTCGAAACACCCCAAACCCAAACTGAAAGTTTGGCTCGAACTTGGCGTGTCACATTGAAGTGTTTTTCAAACCATGTTTCCATTAAAACCCTTCTTAATAATTAAAATTTATACCCTTTTTAAACCTTGTTAGAAAACCTCAATTAATAACATTCTTAACAACTTTGTAAAAATCTTGGTAGTTATGAAACTTACTTTAAAAACAATTATGTTACATGATGTTTTGAATAACAAGAGTTGCTTTGGAAAATCGTGTTCTAATACTAGCAATTATAAGAACAAGAATAAAATTCCAAATTTGAAATCCGTAAAATTACAACGGCTTTACAACAACCCACATAAAAACATTTAAAAGCAATAATCAAAACTATAACATAAATAGTGTGTGTGGCTTCCTCCGAGTCCCTCGAGTCCGATCCGCCTAAGGTCGAAATTACCGAAGGTTAATAAACGGGTGAGTTTATTTAAAACTCAGCAGAAATCCCCTACTATAAAAAGGAACAAATATCATCTAAAAGAATTAAACGCCTCCCAAATTTTACTTACGCTTAATACCAATTGGGCCTTAGCCCATTATAACAGACAAGCATCGTATGGGCTTTAACCCATTACGTATAAGAAACATTATCGTAACTAGAATCGAATCAAAATTAGGTGACAAAATCGTAATTAGTATCGTAATGTAATCAAAATCGTAATTAGTCTCGTGTAATGTAATCAAAATCTAATCAGATCGTAACAATCAAAATCGAATGTGAATGCAATCCCAACCCATTTATAACCAACCGCTACACTCCACCCTTACCAAATTTCTACACTCCATGTGGGAATAGCTCAACCCACCCAAATTTCTACACTCCACAAATAAAAGATTGTCGCTAGATATCGAGAAGTTGAGGCAAAGCTCCAAGACGTGGGACAAGCCACTTTCAAGATTTCCTCCATCAAGATAACCCATAACCCATGCAATGTATATAAATGTCATGGCATACAACATACGTAACTAGAATATCCGCCCATATTTGAATCAAACAACACAGCAAGTCATTCATATCACCAACATATATTCACAATCAAATTCATCAACCACACAAACCCAAGTCAACACTTGGCCACAAGGGCAAAATAGTCGTTTAACACCTTAGGGGCAAAACTGAATTTTACCCCACAAGGGTATCTCTTAATTTTACCCTATAAGGGTATTTTTGATTTCTACCCTACAAAGGTATTTCGATCATTCTACCCTACTGTGGGTATTTCGATAATTCTACCCCTGTGGGTATTTCTTAATTCTACCCCATGGGTATTTTTGCTATTCTACCCTGCTGTGGGTATTTCTTTAATTCTACCCTACTGTGGGTATTTCTAATTCTACCCTACAAGGGTATTTCTGCATTCTACCCTACAAGGGTATTTTTGAATTACACAAAGCGTGGGTATTTTGGTAATTTTACAAACCAATGGTATTTTGGTAATTTTATTGATCGAGGGTATTTTGGTAATTTTGTAAACCAAGGGTATTTCAGTAATTTTTTACATTGAGGGTAAAATGGTAATTCTGTAAATCGAGGGTAAGACGATAATTCTGTAAATCGAGGGTAAAATAAATCGAGGGTAAAACGGTAATTCTGTAAATTGAGGGTAAAATAGTAATTCTATAAATCGAGGGTAAAACGATAATTTTGTAAATCGAGGGTAAAATGGTAATTCTATCTTACAGGAGTATTTCAGTAATTTTACAAATCGAGGGTATTTCAGTAATTTTGCAAACTGAGGGTATTTCGTAATTTTACAAATCGAGGATATTTGGGTAATTTTATAAATCTGGGGTACTTTGGTAATTTTACAAGTTGAGGGTATTTCAGAATTTGGTAAACCAAAGTATTCTAAACAGGATAATAATACTGAATGGGCCTAAAGCCCTTCTTGCCCAAATGGGCCCACACGCCGGTGGCCCTTTTTAGCCCAAATCTAGCCACGATATGAGATTCACCTAGCCTAGTCCAATATTTTCTACACAATCAAACAACTTATCCAATTGGGCTCAGAGGCCCATTGGGCCTACATGACCCCTTTTGGCCCATCATGTTCAAGTAGCCATCCCAACTAGAGTAGTGAGAAATACACACCGATAGAGACTAGAGTTAATCCGTGTCTCGAGCACTCTTAGCCGACGCCCAACCCAAACGAGCACGCCATACAAATAAAAGGATCAGCCAAGAAAGGTACATTACTCTCCTCATGGTTCTCTATTTAAAGCCAGCTTCACATCCACTCTTATGTTAGCTTCCCGATGTGGGACCCCTCCAACATCAGAGTTTAAATTCAACACCAACTCTTGCCGCCCCTTGTTAGCAAAATAAATGCTCTTTGCTTGCCATGGGATTCGAACTCATGCCTCCCCTTAAATGCTCCACACGCTACTTGTAACACCCCATACCCGAGACCGTCGCCGGAGTCGGACACGAGGGGTTAACGGGCTTAATCCACTTACTTGCACAGTTCATTTTAAAAATTTCCAGACAGCCGGCTAACTGTGTCACTGTCACCTTAAAAATCATATCCTGAGTTCCACAACTTGAAAATCAGTTTTGTGATTTTTCCCTGAAACTAGACTCATATATGCATCTACAAATTGTTTTCTAGAATTTTTTGTCAGGCCAATTAGTACAGTTTATTAGTTAAAGTACCCCATGTTACAGGGATCGACTACACTGACCTTTTCGTATTACGACTTGGATATCTCCCTGTACAGGGCTTCAATACTGATGACGTTTGTTTCTACAGAAACGAGACTCAAAAAGGAATCTTTACATATATGGCATGACTTCTAATTATCTACGGTCAATTTATAATGAATTTCCAAAGTCGGAACAGGGACTCCAGAAGCCGTTCTGACCCTGTCACACAAAAACTTAAATATCTCTTAACATACTGTTCATATGATCGTTTCGTTACTTTCCTATGAAAATAGACTGGTCAAGGTTTGTTTACATAATTTATTCACTATTTAATTCCATTCCTACTATTTTTAGTGATTTTTGACATCCACGTCACTGCAGCTGCCAGTATCTGTCTTTAAGGTAGGCTTTACCTATTTCATAGTTTCCATGATTCAACTAGCCCTTTAACATAAATAGCACAAAATATGATCATGATTAACCATCCCAATGGCTAATCGTTTCCAAATATTTCCATACCTCTTAGTGAACAACATACAATGATTATAATACCATGCCCAAAGTATACTTAAGCCATTTTCGCATGGCTATCCAAATTTACACAAAACCGAAAGGTACATGACCTACAAGAAAAGGGTAGTCCTATACATGCCATTTCAAAGTCCAACCAAAAATATACCGAAAGGAGCTTTGATAGTGTGGGCGACTTCGACTTCAAAATCCCGAGTCCGATAGCTGAAGAACCAAAATCTATAAAACAGAGAATCAAAGAAACGGAGTAAGCATTTAATGCTTAGTAAGTTTGAGTCATGAATTTGGACACAACCAAAGTATAGCATTTATGTAGCTAAACAGATAATTTCATATGCACAAATTCTCAATATCATACTTACTTCACATTACCAACCCTTATATTCATACACAAAGATCAACTTAGCCAAAGGCCGGTAGCTCATTTATCAACCGAGCGTAATACATATTTGTAAGGGCTCAACTAATTCAAAGCACATACAAAACATGCCTCATTGTTGGGATTTCATGTTTATTAACTGAAATTTTACAGCAAGATCATTCATTTCCGAATCACGTACTTCGAGTTTAACCGATATAGCTACTGCTCAAATGCCTTTGGGACATAGCCCGTTATAGTAACTCAGACAAATGCCTTCGGACTTAACCCAATTTAGTAACTCGCATAAATGCCTTCAGATCTTAGTCCGGATTTAGTAACTCGCATCTAATGCCTTCTTGATCTTAGTCCGGATATAGTCACTTAGCACAAAGCCTTCTTGGACTTAGCCCGACATCATTCAATAACCATGCACATTTATCAATAATCATGACACATTCGATTTCGCTTTCATTAGCAAAACTCAAACACAAGGCACTTATCACACTTGCAATTTCGCTCAATAGCCACACATAAGGAGCATGATTTTGATTTGCTTAAAACATGATCTAATCAAATCATAATCTAAGTTCCATTACTCGAAAACTTACCTCGGATGTTGTCGAACGGCTTCAACGGCTATTCGATCACTTTTTCCTTTCCATTATCCAACTGTGGTCCCCTAAGCTCTTGAGCTAATTCAAATAAATTTAACTTATTAAAGTCTCATTTTGCTAGCTTATGGCCGAATATGACAAGAAGTTTGATAGGTCATATGGCCACCTTTTAGCTCAAATACACAATGATCATACACATTTTTAATCACATCAAGCAATTTAATACAATTCATTCGAACATCAAAGAAGAAGCTCAAGGTACTTAGCCCATATATATTCATTAGACATTAAAGTCACATAAGTACGAAATCATGAATTTAACTCAACACAATAGTCCACACTCTCTTTAGCCGATTATCTAAGTCAAGATAAGGCATCAATATGCTTGTTTCTAACCAATACATGCACACCAATCCACCTCATGTGGCCTAATATGCATGTCTATGTTGAGGCCAATTATATACTTAATACCACACATAAATGGCATACATTTTACTAACTAATGCATTACATATTGTAACTCAATACGATCAATCATTTACTTCATAACCAAACATCATCATATGTAAATATATACCTTGAGATAGTATATATGTCATACCAATACATCATGTGTAAACATACATATATATAAATATATATATGTGCAAGAGCCGAATCACAAGTTGGTCATAACCAAGTTTAAACATATATCCAAAATGTAAATCTTACCTATCATGCAATAAGCATAAATCATGCTTATGGATATACCATGGCCGATACTTCCAACAACACCAAATAAAAATATACTTCATGGATCTAGGTAGAACCAAGAAAGGAACTCATAATCATCAAGATGTAAACAAACTACCATTGTTCATCTAGATTTAGCATGAAACACCACCATCACCCTTATTAATCTCCATAGTCAAAACCTTACTTATTCCAAAGTCATAATTTCAACATGGGTTACCAACAATAACTTGATATCTCACTCAAAATCAACTAGGATTTCAAAACTAGTATCAACTTCCTTACCTTAATATCGACTTAAGATGACCGATTGCTTCACTCCTTTCTTCCTCCTCTCAAATCGCCAAGAAGAACCAAAGAACACAACTTGTTTTTTTCTTCCTTAGAGTTTTCAGCCAAAAGAAGTGAAAAATGATGGACACTTTTTTTTCTCTTCTTTCCCTCAACTCACTAAGAATGGGGGAAACACTCACACCATTCTTTGTTGTTTTTTTTTCATTTCTTTATTACCCATACTCCTTATTTTATTTTTTCTTAACATACACCATTGTCACAACATGTTTTATGACATGTTTTGCCCATCACCCTTTGTCATGGCCGCCACTAGCAAATAAAAGGGAAATTGACATGCAAGTCCACCCTTTGATTACATGCACTAATAGATCCTTATAGATTTACCTATTACATTTCAAAAGTGTCACACATAAGTCCTATCGACTAATTTCACATGCAATTTACTAAATCAAGCTTAAAACTTTCACACATTCATAATCACATATTTTAGACAATAGATATCATATTTAAATAATTTGGTGACTCGCTTAGCGGTCCCAAACCACTTTCCGACTAGGGTCACTTTAGGGTGTCACAACTCTCCCCACTTAAGAAATTTTCGTCCCTGAAAATCTTACCCAGAATAGGTTTGGGTATCGCTTTTCATAGAGTTCTCGGGTTCCCAAGTAGCTTCTTCCATCCCGTGTTTGAGCCATAACACTTTTACTAACGGAACCCTTTTGTTTCGCAACTCCTTCACTTCACGAGCTAGGATACTAATTGGTTCTTCTTCATAACTCATATCGGCTTGAATTTCAACCTCCGATGGATTAATTACGGTGATGGATCGATCTATAACGTCAAGCATCGAATCATGAAAGACGCTAGAATCTTTTCAAGTTCGGGGCAATATCAAACGATACGAATCGGACCGACTGCTCGAAATTTCATACGCCCAATGAATCTCGGACTCAACTTGCCCTTACGGCCAAATCGAGAATCTTTTTCCAAGGTGAGACCTTAAGAAACACTTTGTCTCCCACCGACACTCAATATCTCTTCGCTTTAAATCCGATACGACTTCTCGACGATCCGATGTCGCTTTTAGACTTTCATGAATTATTCTTACTTTCTGCTCAGCATCTTTAATCCATTCCACTAAAATTTTACTCTCACCGAGCTCGGTCCAAAACAATGGCGACGGCATTTTCGATCGCATAAAGCCTCGTAAGGTGCCATCTTAATACTTGACTGAAAACTATTGTTGTAAGCTTAATTCAATCAAAGGTAAATACCGCTCCCATGATCCACTAAACTCGAGGATGCAACATCTCAACATATCCTCAAGTATCCGAATTATCCGCCGGATTGACCATCTGCTTGTGGATGAAAAGCGGTATAAATGCAGCTTGGTACCCAAAGCTTCTTGCAATTTCTTCCAAAATCGTGAGGTGAATCTCGGATCTCTATCCACACAATAGAAATAGGTACCCGTAATCTCACAATTTGAGAAACATACGCTCAGCTAATTTATCCATTGAAAATCCGTATGACGGGATAAAGTGAGCCAACTTAGTCAATCTATCAACAAAGACCCAAATCGATCTTTCTTACTTGCCGACACGGCAACCCATATACAAAATCCATCGTTACTCGATCCCATTTCCATTCGTGTATCATGATCGGTTGAGTAAACTCAGAGGCACTTGATGTTCCGCCTTCACTTGTCGACATATTAAACACTTCAAACAAAATCGAAATGTCTCGTTTCACACCATGCCACCAAAATCGACGCCTTAGGTCGTGGTACATTTTTGTACTCCCGTGAATTGACATTCGGCTATTAATGAGCTTCATTCGTAATCATCAAATGAGTTCTCAATTTCTTGGAACACACAACCGATTGTACTTCAACAATCGTCATCATCAATTTGAAACTCCGATTCCACATTCGAACACATTTAGCCCGCTTTGCAACCAACTCATCGTCAACTTTCTCGAGCTTCACGAATTTGATGAATCAATAATGGTTTGGCCTTTAATTCGCCACTAACACATTGTCGGGTAGAATGCATAAGTGTACATTCATTGCTCAGAAGCAAAAAGGATTTTCGCTTAAGGCGTCCGCAACCACATTAGCCTTTCCCGTGATAATCAATGACCAGCTCATAATCTTTTAACAACTCAAGCCAACGCCTTTGTCGCAGATTCAAGTCTCTTTGAGTCATCAAATATTTGAGACTTTTGTGATCCGAAAATACATGGCACTTCTCAAAGAATAAGTAATGTCGCCATATTTTCAAGGCTAATACGATGCGTTTAATTCGAGATCATGGGTCGGATAATTTTTCTCATGTGGCTTTAATTGTCTCAACGATAGGCCACAACTCGACCTTCTTGCATCAATACGCAACCTAACCCAAGTAGGAGGCGCCACTATAGATGACAAACTCTTTGCCCGATTCGGCTGCACTAAAATTGAGCTTCCGAATAAGTTTTCGCTGATCAAAACTTTTCTCGACATTTTTCCGCCCATTCAACTTAACATCTTTTTGAAGTAGCTTCACATGGGCGTGGCTATCATCGAGAAACCTTTACAAACCGCTTGTAGTAACCGCAAGTCCCAAAAGTCTAACCTCAAGAATATTTCTGAGGCTTCCAGCTAAGTATGGCTGAATTTTGCTCGTCAACTCGAATACCCATGCGGATACCACGTGACCCAAGAAGCTAACCTCTTAACCGTAACTCACACTTCATCAACTTAGCATATAACCGCTATCCCGTAAAATTTGCAACACTAATCTCGTGTGCTCAAAGATGTTCGGTCTCGCTCTTGAATAGACCAAGATGTCGCCAATGAACACAATTACGAACCGGTCCAAATATCGCTTGAAGATCCGATTCATCAAATCCATAAATACCGTAGGGCATTAGTGAGCCCAAACGGCATTACTAAGAACTTGTAGTGGCCGATCTCGCTCAAAGCGCTGGGTATATCCGAATCTCGAATTCGCAACTGGTAATACCCCGATCTCAAATCTATCTTTGAAAACACTGAGGCTCCCTTTAGTTGATCAAACAAATCATCAATACGCGGTAACGGATATTTATTCTTTATCGTCACTTTATTCAGCTGACGATAGTCAATGCACATCCTCATGGTTCCGCCCTTCTTTTCACAAACAATACCGTGCACCCTAAGGTGAGAAACTTGGTCGAGCTTAAACCTCTATCCGTCAACTCTTGCAACTCGAGCTTTTAATTTTTTAACTCGGTTGGTGCCATACGACACAGAGCTATCAAATTGGCGAGTCCTGTACAAGCTCAATACCAAACTCTACTTCCCGAACAGTGGTAAACCCTTAATTCTTCTGAAAACATCCGTATTCACAAACCACCAAGACAGATTCGGGTTTCTTTTCCAATTCCTTGTCATCATATATACGCAAGGTATGCTTCGCACCCTTTCTTACATATTTCGGCCAACATTGCCGATATTACATACCGGCAACCCTTTAAATCAGAGACTCAACTTGATTATCTCGTTATTTGCGATCTCAAATCAATAGTCTTGCTTTTGCAATTCACAACCGCATCATGCACGGTCAACCAATCTAAACCGAGGATAACATCAAATTCACAAACGGCAACAAAGATCAAGTCCTACGGAAAACAGAACCTCAAGTACTAGGGACATTTTTACACACTTTGTTGACAAGCACGTAATGACCCAAGGGATTTGACACCAATTACTTAACTCAAGAGACTCAATAGGTAAAGTCTTACCGATGCTAAGGTTTCGTGATATATAAGAATGAGTAGAACCAGGTCAATCAAAGCAATCACATTAGTATCAAAGAGAGTAAAAGTACCTAATAACATCCGGCGAGGAAGCATCCTCGCGTACAGATGGCATAAGCCCCAGCAGGAGCACGAGCCTCATATCCGTGGTAGCATCTCTAGATCCTCTCTCGACCGCTAGCATTGCCCAGATTCCTAGATGGTCTACCCGAGCAAAGGGTAGCACCTGCTTCCCACTCGATTTACATTCTGCTTAGACAATCTCGGCAATCTTTGATAAAATGGTCTACTGACCAAGACTTGTAACAGAGCGGTCATGGAACCTAACTCCTCGAATGCCATTTACCACAACATCGCATTCCGCCTGTCTCGACGGTCATTTCCAAAGATCTGGCGATCAAGTGACTCGTGTGCACATGGGGTCGATCGCGATCTCGCTTAGAAAAGCCCAAGTATCCTAGACCGCCCAAGCCATCTCTAAATTTCTTCGATGACGTGGGAAGGGCTTCAAGACCTCTTACTAAACTCCCTTGCTCCCACCTCAGCTTTTCTTTTCTCCATATCGAGCTCCGGCCTTGCAAGCTCGCTCAACAAGTACCACAAATTCTGATTTCCAAGATGCCAACATACGCCTTTATATCATCATTTAGTCCATCCTCAAACGCTTACACATTACGGCTTCGAGGAAATGCATTCTCGCATGCATGGCTAAGCCTCACAAATTTCGCTCATAGTCGGAACCGACATGGAACCTTGTTTGAGTTCAAGAAATTCCTTCCGCTTTTGGTCAATGAATCTCGATCGATATACTTCTTTCAAACTCGCTTGGAAGAACTCCCAAGTTACTTGCTCTCTAGGCACAATGAAGTCAACGATTCCACCAATAGTAGGCGTAATCATGTAGCAAGGAGATAGTACACTTTAGGCACTCATCGAGTGTGCAAGATAGCTCATCGAGTACCCGAATAGTGTTGTCCAACCAAAATTCAGCTTGCTCGGCATCATCGCTATCCGTAGCCTTAAATTCAGTAACCCCGTGTTTTCGGATTCTATCAACTGGGGGCTTATTTGACCTTATTTGGTCAGCTACCGGAGGTATCGTAGGTGCGGGGGTTGTGTTTGTCGGGAATGGAGGTTGTGGAATAACAGATAGTTCGAATGTATTGGTTGAACCAATCATTCATCACGCTATAGAAAGCTTGTCTAGCTTCATCATTCGGATTACTAGCATTAGGTTGAGAGTCCGCCGGCACTGTCCCTTGTGCGGGAGCAGGTGCTACACTCTCAAGAGCATCAGCTACCACTCGGTCGGGATCGGGATCCATTACTATAATTAAACACATTTGCAAATGTCAGAAATCACCACACTATCAAATAATCACATATAATGGCATGTATAGCTAGACCCAAACGCATTACGGTAGTCCTAGAATCGACTAAACCATAGCTCTGATACTAATAAAATTGTAACACCCCATACCCGAGACCGTCGCCGGAGTCGGACACGAGGGGTTAACGGGCTTAATCCACTTACTTGCACAGTTCATTTTAAAAATTTCTAGACAGCCGGCTAACTGTGTCACTGTCACCTTAAAAATCATATCTTAAGTTCCACAACTCAAAAATCAGTTTTGTGATTTTTCCCTTAAACTAGACTCATATATGCATCTACAAATTTTTTTTTAGAATTTTTGGTCTGGCCAATTAGAACAGTTTATTAGTTAAAGTCCCCCATGTTACAGGGATCGACTACACTGACCTTTGCGCATTACGACTTGGATATCTCCCTGTACAGGGATACAATACTGATTCCGTTTGTTTCTACAGAAACGAGACTCAAAAAGGAATCTTTACATATATGACATGACTTCTAATTATCTCTGGTCAATTTATAATGAATTTCAAAGTCGGAACAGGGACTCCAGAAGCAGTTCTGGCCCTGTCTCACTAAAACTTAAATATCTCTTAACATACTGTTTATATGATTGTTTCGTTACTTTCCTATGAAAATAGACTCGTCAAGGTTCGTTTACATAATTTATTCACTATTTAATTCCATTCCTACTATTTTTAGTGATTTTTGACATCCACGTCACTGCAGTTGTCAGCATCTGTCTTTAAGGTAGGCTTTACCTATTTCATAGTTTCCATGATTCAACTAGCCCTTTAACATAAATAGCATTAAAATATGATCATGATTAACCATCCCAATGGCTAATCATTTCCAAATATTTCCATACCTCTTAGTGAACAACATACAATGATTATAATACCATGCCCAAAGTATACTTAAGCCATTTTCGCATGGCTATCCAAATTTACACAAAACCGAAAGGTACATGACCTACAACAAAAGGGTAGTCCTATACATGCCATTTCAAAGTCCAACCAAAAATATACCGAAGGAGCTTTGATAGTGTGGGCAACTTCGACTTCAAAATCCCGAGTCCGATAGTGAAGAACCAAAATCTATAAAACAGAGAATCAAAGAAACGGAGTAAGCATTTAATGCTTAGTAAGTTTGAGTCATGAATTTGGACACAACCAAAGTATAGCATTTATGTAGCTAAACATATAATTTCATATGCACAAATTCTCAATATCATACTTACTTCACATTACAAACCCTTATATTCATACACAAAGATCAACTTAGCCAAAGGCCTAGAGCTCATTTATCAATCGAAATAATACTTATTTGTAAGGGCTCAACTAATTCAAAGCACATACAAAACATACCTCATTGTTGGGATTTCAAGCGTATTAACTGAAATTTTTACAGCATGATCATTCATTTCCAATCAATCACGCATCTTCTGAGTTTAACCGATATAGCTACTCATTCAAATGCCTTTGGGACATAGCCCGTTATAGTAACTCGCACAAATGCCTTCGACTTAACCCGGATTTAGTAACTCGCACAAATGCCTTCGGATCTTAGTCCGATTTAGTAACTCGCACTAATGCCTTCGGATCTTAGTCCGGATATTGTAACACCCCAACCCGAGACCATCGCCGTGTCGGACACGAGGTTAACAAGCCAAGTCCACATATTTTGCCCACCAATTTGACATTTCCAGTCAGGCTGGAAAACTGCGCCACCGCCGCTTAAAAATCATATCTCGAGTTTCAAAACTCGGAAACTGGTTTCGTAAATTTTCCTGAATTTAGACTCATATATCCATCCATGGACTTATTTCTAGAATTTTTGGTCGGGCCAATTGGTACAGTTTATTAGTTAAAGTCACCCACGTTGCAGGGATCGACTGCTCTGACCTTCGCACGTTACAACTTGAATATCTCTCTGTACAGGGCTTTAATACTGGTGCCGTTTGTTTCTAATGAAACTAGTCTCAATATGGAATCTGTACATATAAGGCACGACTCCTAATTCTTTCTGGATAATTTATAGTAAATTTTTAAAGTTGTGACAGGGGACCCAGAAACCGTTCTGGCCCTGTCTCACAATAGTTTTAATATCTCTTAACAAGTAACTCCTATGACCGTTTCGTTTCTTCCATATGAAAATAGACTCATCAAGGTTCATTCACATAGCTTATTCACTATTTAATACCATTCCTAAAATTTTGGTGATTTTTCACATTCACGTCACTGCAGCTGGCAGCATCTGTTTTAAGGTAGGTCTTACCTAGTTTGTAGTCTCCATGAACCAACTAGTCTTGCCATACATAGGTTCACATATGATCATTTTAACCATACCAATGGCTGATCATGTGACCAACATTCCCATTTCCAATCCATAATCACATCATGACACCATATCTATATATATATATACAAACCGCAAATAGTCTAAGTTCAGATTTCACTTTTACGAGCCATTTTCGCATGGCCGCATACATATACATCACAACATATTTAAACCAACAAGGGGTAGTCCTATACATGCCATTTCAAAGTTCAACCAAAAATTTATACCAAAATGGAGGCTTTGATAGTGTGGATGACTTCGACTTTAATGATCCCGAATCCGATTGCTATCGAGCAAAATCTATAAAACAGAGGGCCAAAGCAACGGGGTAAGCATTTTTATGCTTAGTAAGTCTCAAGGAATAAAATCAGCTTTAATTAAAGCAATACATTCACATGGCCAAATGCATCATTTCATTAATACACATTCACATAATCATTCTTACTTCACACTTCATCATTATATACTTTCACAAGGTATCAACCAATTCAATAGCTGAAATTGTTAGTCGATCGAGCGAATGTTGCTCAAACATGTCGACTTTCCAATGCACGATAAACATACCTTATTCTTTGGGCTTTTCGAGCGCATCGATTGAATTCATTACAGCAACCAACACTCACCTCCAGCTCAAGCTTCTTCGAATACAACCGATATAACCATGTGCACGAATGCCTTCGGTCTTAGCCCGGATAGAACGACTCGCACGAATGCCTTCGGTCTTAGCCCGATGTAGCCGCTAGCACAATGGCCTTCGGTCTTAACCGGATATAATTTCCAGCAATAACGCCTTCAGGACTTAGTCCGGATATCATTCAATTGCTCATGCACACATACATCAATAATCATTAGACATTCATATTTCATTTTCACATTAAGGCTCAAACGCAAATATAATCACTAGCATAATCGCCTTCGGGACTTAGCCCGTATCATTCAAATACTCATACACACATAAATCAATAATCAATACACATCCATATTTCATTTCACATAATTCAAGTAGGGTCACTTCTTGAGGACTTACTCGGATGTTGTCGAACGGCTTTTACGGCTATTCGATCACTTTTTCCTTCCCTTGTCCAATTGTGGCCCTCTAAGCTCTTGAGCTAATTCAAACAAATTTAATTTATTAATACCTCATTATGCTAGCTTATGGCCGAATATGACAAGGAGTTTAAATGGTCATATGGCTACCCTTTAGCTTGAGTACACAATGGTCATGCACATTTTATACTACATCAAGCAATTCAATACAATCCATTCAAGCATCAAGGAAAAGCTAAGGCCATCAATCGGCTACTTAAGGTCGAACATACATGTCCAATTTGAGGCCAATTATACACTTAACACCACACAAAAACAGCATGCATTTTACTAGTTAATGCCTTACATATTGTGGCTCCATACTTATAATACATCATCAAGCACTCATATGGCCGATTATACTTAGTCATACTTGCACCAAATCAACAATAAATTCCAAGATTTCCACATCATAGGTATTCTAGGCCGTAATGTACTTGCAATTTCACAAACATTCTTCAACATTTTCTTCTTTAAACAAACATATTCATCACTTACTTCATAACCAAAACATCATGTGCAAACATATATATACATATATGTGCATGGTCAATTTCAAGGTGTCCATAGCCATCCAAAACACAAATTTTAACTAACATGCAAGAAGCATGAACCATGCTCATGAATGCGCCATGGTTAATACATCACAATCATGCCCTTTCAACTTCAATCATGGTTAAACAAAAAGAAAACTCAAAGTCTTACTCAAGATGGCTACAAGGAAATTTCAAGAGTAGACAATCCATCATTGCATGCATCATCATCAAGCTTCACACTTAGCATGCAATGGCTTTATCACAATATCAACTTTGACCAAATACCACTTCCATGGCATAACAAGGATTTGAACCATGGCTAACATGAACATCAAGTTGGCAACTAAAACATGCATGAATCTCATGACACAACCTCATACATACCTTAATCTTGGTGCAAGTTTAGCCAAATCTCCTTCTAGATCTCTTCTAAACAAATAAAATGAAGCAAAAATCTCTTCTTCCCCCTTAGTTTTGGCTCAAAGAAAGGATGAACAAATTTTTTCTTTCTTCCTTTACAACTCACGGCAATGGGGAGATACCACACTCACACACACATTTTTTTCATTCTTTTCTTACCCATGCTTATTTGTTTATTATTTCTCCCTAATGCCCAACAAAACATGTTTCATGACATGTTTAGCCCATATTTCTTGGTCATGGCGGCCACCACCTATAAAAGGGAATTTGACGCAAGTCCATTGTTTTGCATGCATGCTTTAATTAGTCATCACACATTTCCTATCGTACTTTCAAAGTTCACTACTAAGTCCTTTCTAGTGAAATTCACCTTTATAACACTAAATCAATCATCAAAAATGTCATACATGAGCATACACATATTATAGGCATCAAAATAAATTTTAAATTATTTTATGCCTCGGTTTTGTGGCCCCAAAACCACATTCCGACTAGGGTCAATTTTAGGTCTGTCACAACTCTCCCCACTTAAGAAATTTTCGCCCCAAAATCTTACCTGTAAATAGGGTTGGGTATCGCCTTTCTTAGAGTTCTCGCTTCCCAAGTAGCTTCTTCTATCCCGTGCTTGAGCCATAACACCTTCACTAGCTGAACCCGCTTGTTTCAGAACTCTTTCACTTCCCGTGATAGGATACGAATCGGTTCTTCCTCATAACTCATATTGGCTTGAATTTCAACTTCGATGGACTAATCACGCGGCGATGGATCGATCTATAGCGTCAAGCATCGAAACATGAAAGACATCGTGAACCTTTTCGAGTTCAGGGGCAAATCAAACGATATGCCACCGGACCGACTTGCTCGATATCTCATATGGCCCAATGAACCTCGGCTCAACTTGCCCTTACGGCCTAATCGAGTATCTTTTTCCAAGGCGATACCTTGAGGAACACTTTATCACCCACCGATACTCGATATCCTTACGCTTCAGATCCGCTGCACGACTTCTCGATGATCGGAGGCTATCTTCGACTTTCACGGATTACTTTCACTTTCTGCTCAAAGATCTCTAATCAAATCCACCGAAAATCTTACCTTCACCGAGCTCACCAAAACAATGGTGTACGGCATTTACTAATCGCATAAAGCCTCGAGGGTGCCATCTTAATACTTGATTGAAAGCTGTTGTTGTAAGCGAATTCAATCAACGGCAAATACCGCTCCCATGAACCACTAAACTCGAGGACGCAACATCTCAACATATCCTCAAGTATCCTGAATTATCCGCCGGATTGACCATCGGTTTGGGGTGAAAGGCGGTGCTGAAATGCAACTTGGTACTCCAAAGCTTCTCGCAACTTTTTCCAAAATCGCGAGGTAAATCTCAGATCTCTATCCGACACGATGGAAATAGGCACCGTGTAATCTCACAACTGAGAACGATAATTCGACTAATTTGTCCATTGAAAATCCGTAAGCACGGGACAAAGTGAGCCGACTTAGTCAATCTATCTACCACGACCCAAACCGCATCCTTCTTACTCACGACAATGGCGTCCAGATACAAAGTCCATTGTGACTCGCTCCCATTTCCACTGTATCGTGATTGGTCAAGTAATCCCAAGGCACTTGATGTTCCGCTTTCACTTGTTGACATATTAAACATCTAGAAACAAAGTCGAGATGTCTCTGCTTCATACCATGCCACCAAAACCGACGTTTCAAATCGTTGTACATCTTCGATTTTCGGTACTAAATATAGCCAAAATCAGCAGCCAAAGACTCCTCCCATGGCCGGCCCACATGTGGCATATTTGAAGATTTCAAGCATGTTATTTTAGGTAGGGCAAATCTTGAAAGGCATGAATAGTGGAGGGTTTGAATGCAAATTGAAGGAGTCTTAAAGGACCATTTTGCAAGTGAAATAATCAGAAAACAATCTGATTAGGTCAACATGTGGGACGGTTTTCGGCTTCCCAAAGCTTTCGATTGGATCGGTTTTCTGCTCAACTCAATTGGGCCCTTCCATAATTAATTAATAATAATTTATTTAACCCAAATTAAATTGGATTAAAATTAAAATTAATTATATTATAAATTAATATATATAATTTGTGTAACACCCCAAACCCGAGGCCATCGCCGGTGTCGGACCCGAGGGGTTAACAAGCCAAGTTCACATGTTTTTGCCCACCAATTTGACATTTCCAGTCAGGCTGGAAAACTGCGTCACTGTCGCCTTAAAAATCATATCTCGAGTTTCAAAACTCGGAAACTGGTTTCGTAAATTTTCCCTGAATTTAGACTCATATATCCATCCATGGTTTTATTTCTAGGATTTTTGGTCGGGCCAATTGGTACAGTTTATTAGTTAAAGTTACCCATGTTACAGGGATCGACTGCTCTGACCTTTGCGCGGTATAACTTGAATATCTCTCTGTACAGGGCTTTAATGCTGGTGTCGTTTGTTTCTAATGAAACTAGACTCAAAATGGAATCTGTACATATAAGGTATGTCTCCTAATTATTTTTGGATAATTTATAGTGAATTTTAAAGTTGCGACAGGGAACCCAGAAACCATTCTGGCCCTGTCTCACAATAGCTTTAATATCTCTTAACCTGTAACTCCTATGACCATTTCTGTTTCTTCCATATGAAAATAGACTCATCAAGGTTCATTTACATAGCTTATTCACTATTTAATTCCATTCCTATGGATTTTGGTGATTTTTCACATTCACGCCACTGCAGCTGGCAGCATCTGTTTTTAAGGTAGGACTTACCTATTTGGTAGTCTCCATGATTCAACTAGTCTTGCCATACATAGGTTCATATATGATCATTTTAACCATGCCAATGGCTGATCATATGGCCAACATTCCCATTTCCAAGCCATAGCCACATCATGACACCAAATATATACATACAACCCACAATTAGTCTAAGTTCATGCTTCCCTTTTCGAGCCATTTTCGCATGGCCGCATATACTTACATTACAACATATTTAACAAACAAGGGGTAGTCCTATACATGCCATCTCAAGTTCAACCAAAATTTATACCAAAATGGAGGCTTGATAGTGTGGATGACTTCACTTCAACGATCCCAAACCGATTGCCTCGAGCTTAAATCTAGAAAACCGAGAGCCAAAGCAACGGGTAAGCATTTTTATGCTTAGTAAGTCTCAAGGAATATAATCAACTCTAATTACAGCAATACATTCACATAGCCAAATGCATCATTTCATTTGTACACATTCCTACTTCACACTTCATCATTATATAATTTCACAAAGTATCAATCAATTCAATAACTGAAATTCATTAGTCGATTGAGCGAATGTTGCTCAAACATGTCGATTTTCCAATACACATATAACGCATTTTATCCTTTGGGCTTTTCGAAAAGCTAATTGAATTCATTACAGCAACCAACACTCACCTCCAGCCCAAGATTCTTCGAATATAACCGGATATAATCACGCACAAATGCCTTCGGTCTTAGCCCGGATAAATGTCTCGATTTAATGCCTTCGGTCTTAGCCCGGATGTAGCCACTAGCGAATTGCCTTCGGTCTTAACCGGATATAATTTCCAGCATAATTGTCTTCGGATTTAGCCCGATATCATTCAATTTCCCATGAACACATACATCAATTATCATTGGACATACATAATTCATTTTACACTAAGGCTCAAACGCAATTATAGTCACAAGCATATTCGCTTTCGGACTTAGCCCGTAGAATTCAAATACTCATGCATACACGATCAATAATGAATACACATCCATACTTTATTTCACACAATTCAAGTACGGTCACTTCTTGAGGACTTACTCGGATGTTGTCGAACGGCTTTTTCGGCTATTCGATCACCTTTTCCTTCCCTTGTCCAATTGTGGTCTTCTAAGCTCTTGAGCTAATTCAAACAAATTCAATTTATTAAAACCTCATTGTGCTAGCTTTTTATTTAATATGACAAGGAGTTTAAATGCTCATATGGCCACCCTTTAGCTTGAATACACAATGGTCATGCACATTTTATACTACATCAAGCAATTCAATACAATTTATTCGAGCATCAAGGAAATGCTAAGGCCTTCAATAGGCTACCCAAGGTCGAATATTCATGTACATGTTGAGGTCAATTTTGCACTTAATACCTCACAAAAACAGCATGCAATTTACTAATTAATGCTTTGCACATTGTGGCCCAAAACTTATAATATAGCATCAAGCACCTACATGTGTGCTAGGTCAATTGTGCTTGCAATTTCACAAGCATTCTTCCACATCTTCTTCTTTAAACCAATATATTCATCACTTAGTTCATAACCAAAACATAATGTGCAATCATATATATGCATATATGAGCATGGTCAATTTCAAGGTGTCCATAGCCATCCAAAACACAAATTTTAACTAACATGCAAGAAGCATGAATCATGCTCAAGAATGCATCATGGTTAATATGACAATCATGCTTCTTTTCAACTTCAATCATGATAAAACAAAAAGAAAGCTCAAAATCTTACTCATGAGTAGACAATCCATCATTGCATGCATCATCATCAAGTTTCACACTTAGCATGCAATGGCTTTATCACCATAACAACTTTGGCCAAATGCCATTTCCATGGCATAACAAAGATTTGAGCCATGGCTAACATGCACATCAAATTAGCAACCAAAACATGCATGAAACTCCCAACACAACCTCATACATACCTTACTCTTGATGCAAATTTAGCCAAATCACCTTCTAGATCTCTTCTAAACAAAGGAAATGAAGCAAAATCCTTCTTCCTCTTAGTATTTTTGGCCAAAAGGAGAGAACAAGGATGAACAATTTTTTTGTTTTCTTCTTGGTTGCACGGCAATGGGGGAATGCTACTCTCTCACACATTTTTTTTTCATTCTTTTCTTACCCATGCTTGTTTGTTTATTATTTCTCCCTAATGCCCAACAAAACATGTTTCATGACATGTTTAGCCCATATCTCTTTGTCATGGCCGCCATCACTTGTAAAAGGGGAATTTGACATGCAAGTCCATTATTTTGCATGCATGCTTTAATTAGTCATCACACATTTCCTATCGTACTTTCAAAGTTCACTACTAAGTCCTTTCTAGTGGAATTCACCTTTATAACACTAAATCAATCATCATAAAATGTCATCCATGAGCACACACATATTATAGGCATCAAAATAAATTTTTAATTTTCGCCCCAAAATCTTACCGTAAATAGGTTTGATATCGCTTCTTCATAGAGTTCTCGGCCTCCCAAGTAGCTTCTTCTATCCCGTGCTTGAGCCATAACACTTTCACTAGTGGAACCCGCTTGTTTCGCAACTCTTTCACTTCCCGTGATAGGATACGAATCGCTTCTTCCTCATAACTCATATTGGCTTGAATTTCAATTTCGATGGACTAATCACGCATGATGGATCGATCTATAGCGTCAAGCATCGAAACATGAAAGACATCGTGAACCTTTTTGAGTTCGGGGCAAAATCAAGCGATATGCCATCGACCGACTCGCCTCGATATCTCATATGGTCCAATGAACCCTGCTCAACTTGCCCTTACTACGTAACTCGAGTATCTTTTCCAAGGCGATACCTTGAGAAACACTTTATCACCCACCGACACTCGACATCCTTACGCTTCAGATCCGCTGCATTTACTTCGACGATCGGAGGCTATCTTCGACTTTCACGGATTACTTTCACTTCTCGCTCAAAGATCCCTAATCAAATCCACCTCAGAATCTTGCTTTCACCGAGCTCACCCAAAACAATGGCGCACGGCATTTACGACCGCATAAGGCCTCGTAGGTGCCATCTTAATACTTGATTGAAAGTCGTTGTTGTAAGTTAATTCAATTAACGGCAAATACCGCTCCCATGAACCACTAAACTCGAGGACGCAACATCTTAACATATCCTCAAGTATCCGAATTATCCGCCGGATTGACCATCGGTTTGGGGTGAAAGGCGGTGAAATGCAACTTGGTACCCAAAGCTTCTTGCAACTTTTTCCAAAATCGCGAGGTAAATCTCTTGATCTCTATCCGACACGATAGAAATAGGCACCGTGTAATTTCACAACCGAGAAACGTATAATTCCGCTTAATTTGTCCATTGAAAATCCAGACGACGGGGACAAAGTGGGCCGACTTAGTCAATCGATCTACCACGACCCAAACCGCATCCTTCTTATCACGACAATGGCATCCGGACACAAAGTCCATTGTGACTCGATCCCATTTCCACTCGTATCGTGGATTGGTCAAGTAATCCTCAAGGCACCGATGTTCCGCTTTCACTTGTTGACATATTAAACATCTCAAACAAAGTCGAGATGTCTCGCTCATACCATGCCACCAAAACCGACGCTTCAAATCATTGTACATCTTCGACTTCTCGTGGATTGCCATTCGCTACAATGGGCTTCATTCTGATTATCGAAATGAGTTCAATTTTTGGGACACACGACGACTTTTTGAACCTCAAACAATCGTCATCGCCGATTTGAAACTCCGAGTCCTTGTTCTAACACACGCATTCGCTTTGCAACCAACTCGCCATCGATTTTCCGAGCTTTCGAATTTGGTGTGTCAATAATGGTTTGGCTTTCAATTCAGCCACTAACACACCGTCGGATCGGATAGACAAGTGCACATTCATCGCTTGTAATGTGAATAACGATTATTTACTCAAGGCATCCGCAACCACATTCGCCTTTCCCGGTGATAGTCAATGATCATTTCATAATCCTTTAATGTTTCGAGCCAACGCCTTTGTCGCAGATTTAAGTCTCTTTGGGTCATCAAATACTTGAGACTTTTGTGATCCGAGTATACATGGCACCTTTCACCAAATCAAGAATGTCGCCAAATCTTTAAGGCTAATACGATGGCGCTAATTTGAGATCATGGGTCGGATAATTTTCTCGTGGCTTTAATTGCCTCGACGACAGGCCACAACTCGACCTTCCGCATCAATACACAACCTAACCCAAGTAGGGAGGCGCCACTATAGATGACAAACTCTTTGCCGGATTCGTTGCACTAGAATTGGGGCTTCACCAAATAAGTTTTTAGTTGATCAAACTTTTCGACATTTCTCCGCCCATTCAACTTAACATCCTTTTGAGAAGCTTCACATCGGCTGGTATTATCGTTGAGAAACCTTTACAAATCGTTGGTAATAACCGCAAGCCCCAAAAGTCTAACCTCAAGAATATTTCTGAGGCTTCCAATTAAGTATGGCTGAAATTTTATTCGGTCGACTCAATACCCGGCGTGAGATACCACATGACCCAAGAAGCTAACCTCTTAACCGTAACTCACACTTCATTTAACTTAGCATATAATTGCTTATCCCGAAAATTTGCAAGACTAACCTCGTGTGTTCAAAGATGTTCGGTCTCATTTCTTGAATAGACCAAGATGTCATCAATGAACACGACTACTTAATCGATCCAAATATGGTCTCAAGATCCGATTCATTAAATCCATAAATACCGCAGGGCATTAGTAAGCCCAAACGCATCACTAGGAACTCATAGTGACCATATCTCGCTCAAGGCGCCTTGGCACGTCTCAATCTCAATTCGAATCGATAATAGCCCGATCTCAAATTTATTTTCGAGAACACCGAGGTTCTTCACTTGATCGAACAAGTCATCGATACGTGGTAACGGGTATTTGTTCTTTATCGCCGCTTATTGTCGACGATAGTCGATGCACAAACCTCATGGTTCCATCCTTCTTTTCACAAACAACATCGGCGCACCCAAGCGTAACAACTCTACCGAGCAAAACCTCTATCCACCAATTCTGCAACCGAAGCTAACTCCTTTAATTCGCTGGTGCCATACGATACGGAGCTATCAAAATTGAGTGGTACCAGAACCAATTCGATGCCAAATTCTATTTCCAAACGGTGGTAAACCCAATTCTTCGTGGAAAACATCCGTATTCACAAACCACGCACGTATTCGGTTTCTTTCTCGATTCCTTGTCATCGAGCACATACGCAAGGTACGCTTCGCACCCTTTTCTTACATATTTCCGGCCAACATTGTCGATATTACACCGCAACTCCTTTAAGTCCAGAACTCAACCCGAATTATCTCAAGTTATTCACAAGACCTCAAATCGATAGTCTTGCTTTTGCAATTTACAACCGATCGTCGTATGGTCAACCAATCCAAACCAAGAATAACGCCGAATTCATCGAACGGCAAAAGCATCAAGTCCGCCGGAAAACAAGAACCCTAACACTAGGGGACTTTTCTTGCACACTTTGTTGACAAGCACGAATGACCCAAGGGGTTTGACACCAATTACAAACTCAAGAGACTCAATAGGCAAAGTCTTATCGGATGCTAAGGTTTCACATATATAAGAATGAGTAGAACCAGGTCAATCAAAGCAATCACATTAGTATTGAAAAGAGGAAAGTACCCAGAATGACATCCGGAGAGGCAAAGATCCTCGCTGCAGGTGCAGATGGCATAAGTCCTAGCAGAGCCCGAGCCTCGGATCCGATGGTAGCATCTCTAGATCCTCTCCGACCGCCACTAACATTGCCCACATTTCTAGGTGGCTCACTCGAGCAAAGGGTAGCACCGTGTTTCCACTTTGACTTACATTTTGTTACAAGTGGTCGGCCGATCCGCACTTATAGCAGAGCGATCACTTAACCAACAATTCCCCAATGCCATTTGCCACAATGCATTATTCGCCTCTCTACGATCATTTCTACCGCGATCAAGTGACCTGTGGTCACAGGGTCGATCGCGCCCTCGCCTAGAAAGCCCGTAGCCTAGACCGCTCACATCATCTCAAATCTCTTTGATGCTTGTTGAAGAGACTTTCCGAGGACCTCTTTTGAATTCTCCAGCCTCACATCAACTTTTTGTTTCTCCTTTCTAAGCTCTTCGACTTTACAAGCTCGCTTTCAACAAGTACTACGAACTCTCAGA
>NW_026440354.1:0-35000 GCF_025698485.1 Gossypium arboreum
TAAAATAATAAAAAAAAGATAGAATTGAACAACCGTACAGGCATTTTTGTGCATTGCATACGGCTTTACAATGGAATTCTCTTTTTCTTTCATCGAAAAAAGAAAAGAAAATAGAGAGCGTCTATTGACCCAGATCACTAAATAATCCAATTACCACCTTCTTTTTTTTTCGGAAAAGTTCAAAAATACTATGATGGCTCCGTTGCTTTATATATTTATTTCGTCTGTGATTCAGCAATCCCAAAGTTTCTTTTTTTCAAAAAAAAAGAAAAAAATAGTCTTTTTTCGTACTCTTTTATTTTATAACATAAATATTGTTATAAATATTGTTAATACCTCTGGTGTGAAAAGAAAAAAAGTTTGTGACGCTGAGATGGGCCAAGGCTAAGATAAAATTGGAAATGCCTTTCTCTCATACTACTCTTTCGATACATAATCTAATGTTTTGAAAAAAAAAATCAAAAAAATATCATATCAATTCGAAGTGCCATGCTATTATTACTTACTAATTCATATTTCTATGGCGAAGGCATAGTCTTCTTTTCTTTCCATCAAATAAAAAAAACTCATTGGCGCCGAGCGTGAGGGAATGCTAGACGTTTGGTAATTTCTCCTCGGCCAGGAGAAAAGATCCCATTAAACAGCCAATCCCATGCATATTGTATGCAATCTGGTTGCCAAAATTGCATAGTATCATAAATAGCTACTCCGGGTATTACCCATCCGCCAGGAAGTTTATAAACAAATACAGATCTTTGGTATCATTCTCTATACTGAGATATACCATAAGACCAATAAGTTGATTCGAGATCTCGCTATCAACCTCTTGGCCTAAAAAAAGTAATCTTTCTCGATAAAGTCGGTTGATTAGGATAAAATTGTATCCCTTAGTAGCCGTACAGGCACCTTTTGATGCATACGGTTCAACAAAATTGCGAAAAAAAATCAATGTGTAGATTCCAGCCATCCTTCGTTTTTTCTAGTGCCTTTTCTAACTTCTAATTTCTAACGAAGGGCTTTTCTTACATTTTTAAATAAAATGAAATTAAAGAAAGATAAGTTTTGGCCCGTTTTCCTATAATCTATAATATAGAAAAATTCGCTAAACTTATCCTAAACTTTTCATTGATCTATTTTTTCATTGGGATTCAATCAAATCACGATGTCATTTTCTTGTTCCTGAATGGGTTTCATCAATTTTTATTCAATTTTTTAGGTTTATGCTCTACTCCAGTAAAGATCCGCCCGATTTTGATTTGCGCATAGGACAAATGACCCAATACCACATCTTTTGCTATGATTTCATTTCCTTTTTATTTTAATTCCTTTTTTCTTTCATGTTTTCCATAAATATTCAACGTATTTCTCATATTATTCGATTGATTAATAGTTTGAAATCGTTCTTATTTCTATTCGAATTTGTAAATAAAAAGATTTATGATTATGATATAGGTGGTAATCATAAATGTATTACCAATTGGGTTTTTTCTAAACGGAGCCTGGATGCTTCATTTTCCGTCAACCAAGCCAACCATAAATCATTCTAATTGAAAATATTAATCTGGATACCCCCAAAAAATGAAATGGATCTCTAATTGCGCTTGTTACTTCACGCTACAATTTTGATAATTCAATCAATCTTTTTGGGCGAAACAGAGATATCTCGATCGGGCGAGAACAGGAATCCCATATGACCCAATATATTTGACAAGTCGCACTATACGTCAACCCAAACTGCATCTTCCTCTCCCGTTCGAAAAGAACTTTGGAACACCAATAGGCATTAAAGGAAAGAAAAAATTAAATACTATATTTCCTTTGATCTGGAAGCGTAATAATGGTCTTAATATTGGCCTCATATTTTATACATAGATAGAATAAGGCCATAAAATATAAAATAAAGAAAAGACAGAATGAATGAAGAATTCTTACCAATAGGTCCTTTGAATGATGAACAAATAGGGATACGTTCATTCATAAAAAATAGGATCAACCCCATTGCGTATTGATACTTATCGGGTATAGAATAGATCTGCCTCTTTTTCTTCTGAGGCAGATTCTTCCCTTAATTACTAATGGAATGAAACAAATATTAATCCTTTCTCGAAAATCCACCAAAAGGGAGGTATTCCAATGCAATAAAGTTATAGTGTCTATTTTCGTTGATAAAGGGTATTTCCATGGGTTTGCCTTGGTATCGTTCATACGTATTTAATGATCCCGGTCGCTTGCTTTCTGTTCATATAATGCAGCTCTGGTTGCTGGTTGGGCCGGTTCAATGGCTCTATATGATTAGCCGTTTTGATCCCTCGATCCGTTCTTGATCCAATGTGGAGACAAGGTATGTTCGTTATACCCTTCATGACTCGTTTAGGAATAACCAATTCATGGGGCGGTTGGAGTATTACAGGGGACTATATAAATCCGGGTATTTGGGTTACGAAGGTGTGGCCGGAGCACATGTGTGTTTTCTGGCTTGTGCTTCTTGGCAGCTATCTGGCATTGGGTATATTGGGATCTAGAAATTTTTTGTGATGAGCGCACAGGAGAAAACCTTCTTTGGATTTGCCCAGATTTTTGATTTATTCTTTCTCAGGGTGGCTTGCTTTGGCTTTGGCGCATTTCATGTAACAAGTTGTATGGTCCTGGAATATGGGTGTCGGACCTTATGGACTAACTGGCAGGTCAACCTGTAAATCCGGCGTGGGGCGTGGAAGGTTTTGATCCTTTTGTTCCGGGAGAATAGCCTCTCATCATATTGCAGCAGGGACATTGGGCATATTAACGCTTATTCCATCTTAGTGTCCGCCCGCTAACGTTTACAAAGGATTACGTATGGGAAATATTGAAACCGTCCTTTCAGTAGTATAGCTGCTGTCTTTTGCAGCTTGTTGTGCCGGAACTATGTGGTATGGTTCAGCTACCCCCATCAATTATTTGGTCCTACTCGTTATCAATGGGATCAAGGATACTTCCAGCAAGAAATATATCGAAGGTTAGTGCTGGGTTAGCCGAAAATCAAAGTTTATCAAAGCTTGGTCTAAAATTCCTGAAAATTAGCTTTTTATGATTACATTGGCAATAATCCGGCAAAAGGATTATTCAGAGCAGGTTCAATGGACAACGGGGATGGAATAGCCGTTGGGTGGTTAAACACCTATCTTTAGAGATAAAGACGGGCGTGAACTTTTTGTACGTCGTATGCCTACTTTTTTGAAACATTTCCGGTTGTTTTTGGTAGACGGAGACGGAATTGTTAGAGCGGATGTCCCTTTTAGAAGAGCAGAATCAAAGTATAGTGTCGAACAAGTAGGTGTAACTGTTGAGTTCTGGCGAACTCAATGGGTGAGTTATAGTGATCCTGCTACTGTGAAAAATATGCTAGACGTTATCAATTGGGTGAAATTTTTGAATTAGATCATTTACTTTGAAATCCGATGGTGTTTTTCGTACGGTCCGAGGGGTTGGTTTACTTTTGGGCATGCTTCGTTTGCCTTGCTTTTCTTCTTCGGACACATTTGGCATGGTGCTAGAACCCTGTTCAGAGATGTTTTGCCGGTATTGATCCAGATTTGGATGCTCAAGTGGAATTTGGAGCATTCAAAAACTTGGAGATCAACTACAAGAAGACAAAGTAGTCTGATGCAAGATTGCTTTTATTTTTTGCTTCTACTTCTATTTGTGATTTGCCATGGCTGCTGGAAAATCTTGATTTAAATCGCTGCCTTTTCTTTGATTCTTGTTCTTTCTTTATTCGGAGATGATTCCAAATAAACAGGTACAGGCTATAATTGTAAACCACGATCGAATTTTATGGAAGCATTGGTTTATACATTCCTCTTAGTATCTACTCTGGGGATAATTTTTTCTCTATCTTTTTCGAGAACCGCCTAAATTCTAACTAAAAAAATGAAATGATTTCATTATCTCAATTGAGTAATGAGCCTCCCAATATTGGGAGGCTCATTATCAATCCCCATCGTTCCTCGAATGGATCTCTTAATTGTTGAGAGGGTTGCCCCAAAAGCAGTATATAAGGCGTGCCCAGTAAAACTTACAAATAAACCAGATATAGAGATGGCGACTAAGGTTGCTGTTTCATTATTATATAATTTCAAGATCACAATGGGTCTATGATAAGATTGTTTATTTACAGCGGAATGATATACAAAGTCAACAGATCTCACTGAATACAAAATAAGATTTATGGCTACACAAACCGTTGAGGTAGTTCTAGATCTGGTCCAACACGAACTGTTGTAGGGATTTTTGAAACCATTGAATTCGGAATATGGTAAGGTAGCCCTGGATGGGGAACGACTCCTTTGATGGGTGTCACCAGTGGCTGTTGCGATATTCTTATCTATTATTTTGGAATTTATAATTCTTCGTTTTGGATGGAATTTCAATGAATTAGATTCACAAGAATCACGAAGCCTCGCGTTTCAATACAAAAATTAGAACTTTGGTTCTCGGATTTTTTCCCCATTCTATTTCAGTAGTTCGACCGCGAAATTTATTTGTTTCTGTATTTCCGGAATATGAGTGTGTGACCTTTATAATTGATCCTATTGATAGTACAGAAAATGGGTCTGTCATCTTGATCGAGATAGTTTTATCCGTCGGATAGTCATTCTAGTATCTGGAGCACGGAATATATGAAATGGATCACAAAGTATTTGAACTATGATTCATACTTAATATTCAAACCTCATGACCGGACTCAAAAAAAATTCAAAGAAAAGAGTTATATTATTTATAAATCGAAAGATTTTTTATTCTTTCAAACTCTCATTTAGTTTATGCTTATTTTGATCAAAGGACAAACCTTTCTTTTCTTTTGTATTTTTATTTATTATATCTATTCTATTGATTGAATAAGTGATGATCAATGGTTCTTACTCAAAGAATCTTTGGACTTAGTTTGAAGGTTTATTGAATCATCGCGGTTCTGGTATGAATCTGAAGTTTCAATTGATTCATAGGGTCTTAACAAATTCCTATCGAAAAAACAAATAAAGCCACATTTCGCCCAAAAACAAATCAAAGCAAAGAAAAAAAATAAGTAGGTAAATAGAAGATTCAAGAGGCCTGTAACGATCAACATAAAGACGACTGCGCCGACTTGATTTTTTTTAGCATTATAATTACAACTACAACAGAGCTTTCGGATTTTCTCTTTTTGTGTCTTCAGATAAAATTGAATGAAAGATTAAGTTTCAAACTTTCTATTCCATATCCGTTTCAGCTAATACTTGGGTGTTTTTGTTTGAGCTGTACGAGATGAAATTCTCATATACGGTTCTCGAGGGGTCCTCTTGGTTTACCTATCTCAATAAAGTCTATGATTGGTTCGAAGAGCGCCTCGAAATTCAGGCGATTGCAGATGATATAACTAAGTAAATATGTTCCTCCTCATGTTAACATATTTTATTGTCTAGGAGGAATTACGCTTACTTGTTTTTGGTACAAGTAGCTACAGGATTGCTATGACTTTTACTATCGTCCAACCGTTACTGGGGCTTTTGCTTCTGTTCAATACATAATGACTGCTAACTTTGGTTGGTTAATCCGATCAGTTCATCGATGGTCGGCAAGTATGATGGTCTAATGATGATCCTGCACGTATTTCGTGTCTCTCACTGGTGGTTTAAAAACCTCGCGAATTAACTTGGGTTACAGGCGTGGTTCTGGTGTGTTGACCGCATCTTTTGGCGTAACAGGTTATTCCTTACCTCAGGACCAAATTGGTTATTGGGCAGTCAAAATCGTAACAGGCGTTCAGGAAGCTATTTCGGTAATAGGATCGCCTTTGGTAGAGTTATTACGTGGAAGTGCTAGTGTGGGACAATCCACTTTGACCCGTTTTATAGTTTACACCTTTTGTATTACCTTCTTACTGCTGTATTTTGTTAATGCATTTCCTAATGATACGTAAGCAAAGGCATTTCTGGTCCTTTATAGAATATAGACCATAGCTATGTAACCAATAATTATCTTAGCAGGGGAGGAACAATAGTATTTCATTGCTACAAATATGGATTATTGAAAAAAAAAAGACATGTATTTGGATATTTCCTTTCAACTACAATATTCTATATTTGACATGAAAGATGAATGAAGATTTCCCGAAGAAAATGGATTATGGGGTGTGTTGAAGACTGATTGGGCCGTGCGAAATATGCCTTTATCTGCTACATTGAATTCACAACCAAATGTGTCTTTGTTTCAACCACCGTGTAAGCCCCATACAAAGGATAGGCTGGTTCGCTTGAAGAATCTTTTCTATGATCAGACCTGACGATGTTGTGTATAAATAGGGCTCCGTAGATCCAGTAGAATAAGTGATTTTAATCAAAATTAGATTTTAGTTTTTTTACTTCTCTTATCTTAATAGTATGAAAATGCATTCATTTCTTCTGCATCGACCCGATTTAATTATACTATCGAGGTGAAACAAGGGATCTAAAGAAGAGCAAAGGCTAGACTATATTAGTAACAAGTAAATCCTTTGTATGTAAAAAATCTCGATATATTTTGGGATAAAGGTGAATCACCAAGGCCTAAGACGACCCATAAAGCACTTGATCACGATCAATTTTGTACGCCTACTTGGGTATTGAGCATTTACCTGTAAAAATGAAATTCCTTGAATGTATACATTGCAACTCATAAAATGGAATCGGGTAACTTTTTTATATGGAACCATTCATATATATGGGATAACATAGATTTATTTTAAACATATAGAATATAGATTTATTTTATAGGTATCGTTTGTATCCATTTGATTCGATTGACTTTTGCTTGAGCCGGATGATGAAAAATTATCATGTCCGGTTCCTTTGAGAGATGGATCTAGAAAATTCACCTATCCTAATAACAAAAAAACTGACTTGAACGATCCTGTATTAGAGCTAAATTAGCTAAGGTATGGGTCATAATTATTATGAGGAACCCGCATGGCCCAATGATCTTTTATATATTTTTTCAGTAGTAATTCTCAGTACTTTAGCATAACGTGGGCAGCGGTTCTAGAACCTTCAATGATTGGTGAACCCTGGATCCATTTGCAGCTCCTTTGAAATATTACCTGAATGGTATTTCTTTCTGTATTTCAAATACTTCGTACAGTACCTAACAAGTTGTGGTGTTCTTTTTAATGGTTTCAGTACCCGGGATTATTAACAGTACCGTTTTTTGGAAAATGTTAATAAATTCCAAAATCCATTTCGTCTAGTAGTAACAACCGTTTTTTGATTGGTACTGCAGTAGCCCTTTAGTTTGGGTATTGGAGCAACATTACCGATTGATAAATCCCTAACTTTAGGTCTTTTTAAATTGAATCAATTAAAAAAATATCATGATGTGCGTATCTAGGAGTAGTCACTTCAAGGCAAGTGAATTCTCCCTAGATACATTTATTCAATTCTGGTCGAATCTATGGATTGCTGAAGGTTAAAATCCATTGGATTAAAAATTTTGATAAATCAAGAAATGCTTTTCTACTTCTTTTCTAGAATGCCCAATATTTGTTTTACTCTTCTATGAAAGTGTTCAATTTTCATAAGGTCTTCTCGACTGTTATTCAAAGGTCAATAATGTATATATTGGACTTTTTGGAATAATCTAGATCCTGGGAGGCAATTCTGATTGGTCAATAAAATATATTTCAATGCTATTTCTTTTTTTTTTTTTAACATTTATTATATGAAGAAAAAAAGGTAAAAATAACATTGTTGATATTTTTCTGATATAGTTTTCTTCTTACGTATGTGAAAAGAATAAATAAATCAATCAAATTACGAGAAGCTTCATGAAGTGCTTCTTTCGGAGTTAAACTTCCATTTGTCCATATTTCTAGAAAAAGTATCTCCTGTTTTCATTATTGAATACATGATTCGCATTTCGAACAGGCATGAATACATCTATAGGATAACTTCCGTCTGAAAGTTCTTTGGCGTTTTATACCGTATCCTCTATTTCTCTCGATTTGTAATCAATACACAAATCAATTGGTTCGGTTAGGCTGGCTACATGCTGTATGTATCATCAATTTCCACAGAAGGTGGTATGATGTCTTGAACAGTTACATATCCGGGATTGGCACAAATAAAGGCGTTACGAGTTCCATACAAATTCCCTCTCAATACAATTTCTTTCAAATTCATTAAAATTTCATGGACTGATTCTTGAATACCTACTATGGTAGAATATTCGTGGGTATTTTCTCAGATTTTGCGTGTAATGCATGTTCCTTCTAGTTCTCAAGAAAGCTCTTCATCGCAATGCCTATTGTCGGCAAGCCTTTCATAAGTGGAGACAGAATAAAGCGTCCATAATGGCGCTTACTCTGTTGATTCAACACTTTACTCGTGTCCGGGTCAAATAGAGACTTTTACTTTCTCGAACCATAGTAATATTATTTTGTTGATCAGATCATTGAATCATTTATTTCTCTTGAAATCTCTTTAGTGTTTATTTCTACACGTCTTTTTTAGGAGGTCTACAGCCATTATTAGCATAGGGTTACATCGTACAAAACTTAATAGTATACCACTTCTACGAATAGCTCGTAATGCTGCATCTCTTCCGAGACCAGGACCCTTTATCTTGCTCATTTGCATACCTTCTACTGCTCGAATAGC
This sequence comes from Gossypium arboreum, assembly GCF_025698485.1. Classification (NCBI taxonomy): domain Eukaryota; kingdom Viridiplantae; phylum Streptophyta; class Magnoliopsida; order Malvales; family Malvaceae; genus Gossypium; species Gossypium arboreum. The sequence continues at coordinate 8,649 of NW_026440354.1, forward strand.
ATTTCCCGCTGCGGTTTGAGCATCAAATCTTCTACCCTTGATCCACATTGCCGGCGGAGGACCCCAACCCGACATCTACATCTGTAACAGTATTATTGTTGAAACTTGCGAACATGAATAACTCCTTTTGGTATTCTACGTACTTTCTGTGCATTCGCCGTGAACCAACTTTTGGTATAGGTTTTGCCATATTTTATCATTTCATAAATAAAGTCAGAGATATATGATATATCCATTTCATGTCAAAACAGATCTTCTATTTTTATTTGTCGCTTTCTTTAAGATTAGTTTCTTTTCTTTCAGGAGTTCTTTTTAATAGAAAGATTATCCTTGTCTTTGTTTATGTCTCAGGTTAAAACAAATTACGATAATTCGTCCCCTCCTACGGATTAGGCGACATTCACAAATTTTACGAACAGAAGCCCTTATTTTCATAGTTGTTATTCCTTAGAATTTTTCCGAATTCGCTTATTGGAAGAAAATAAGTTTCTTGAAATTTAGTTGGATCCCCCGAAAGAAATCTTGAAGTTGAAAAAACTACCTAATCGTTCGAATCCTTGTTGCGAAATCTATAAATTACGCCCCCTGGTTGAATCATAAGCACTTACTTCACTTTTGTTGACTCTATCCCGTTGGTAAAACTCTCCCGAAACATAACCTAAAATCAGATCTTCATTATCTAAAGGAATCCAGTGGGAGTGATTTACTAATTAAATTAAACCTTCATGAATCCATTTTTTGTTCTTTTATTCCAGGTAAACTTCCTTGACGTATATCAACTACCGTAGACGGGAGGAGTTCTATTAGACAACCCGTACTTTTCTTTTTTTGCACAAATGGAAGTTTCGGATACAATTCGTATACCGGACAGTTTATAAATAGACAAAATTTCTCCACCGATTCCTTCTAGTCGAGCCTCCCGGTCTGTCATTATACCCCGAAGAGTAGAAGAATTACAATCCCCATCCCTACCTAAAATCTAGGAATTTGTTGATAGTTAGAATAGATTCGTGACCTGGTCGACTGATCCGTCGTAAATTTAAATAGTTCCTGGTCCTATTTATTCATCCTGTCGTAGGGTTAAAACCAAAAAATATTTGTTGCGTTCCGATGTTTCCTTACGTTATCGATAAAACCTTCTCGTTAAGTATTTTAACAATGTTTTCAGTGATGTTAGTAGATCTATTTGAATCGTTCCTTTTCTATTCATATCAGCATTTCGTATAGGGTTATTATGTCAACAATAGTGTCCTTACCATGGTAAACTAAAATTTTTATTGCTAATTTTGATATAACCAACGTGGTCTTTTTTTTTTTTAGTAAAGGTATATACGTGAGACACAATCTACTATTAATCTATGCCATTTAAATACTCTAAATACTCTAACTATACTTGGGTCTCGTCTTATAATACCTCGGGCTAATGAAACTATTTTAGTGAAATTTAACTGTCTCAATTCGGGCGATCGCACCAAAAATTCGAGTTCCTTTTGGTTTCCTTCTTGATCAGACAACGCAGCATTGTCATCATATCGTATCATCCGTTGTCGCGTTTGAGTTCTTTACGAGTACGTACAATACAGCTCTGATCACTTCTGATCTTTCTAGAGGTGTATTTGGTACTGCTTCCTTGATCACAGCAACAATAACGTCACCAATATGAGCATATCGGCGATTACTAGCTCCTATGACTCGAATACACCAATTCTCGGGCTTTTATCTGCTACATTCAAATGGGTCTGAGTTGAATCATTTTGAAATCTCTTTTTCAATAACAAGGACGAAAAAAAAATATTGTTTAAAAAAAGAAACTCGCAATTGTTTTTATTCCCAAGACAAGACTTCTTTCCTTTGGTTCTATATTTCTATCCTGAAATAATGAATTGAGTTTTTATAGGCATTTTTGACGCCGCTATTGAAATAGCCTTTCTGGCTATATTTTCAGCTACTCCGCTCATTTCATAAAGTATTCTGCGGTTTAACGACAACTACAATACTCAGGAGATCCTTTCCCCGAACCCATACGTGTTTCTGTAGGTCTTACCGTAACGGGTTTGTCTGGAAATATACCCATATTTTCCACCGCGTACGTTTTCGTATTGCGCGGCGCTTGCTTCGTCTAGATGTAATCCAAGCGGGTTCAAGTGCTTGAAAGCATATCTACCGAAACAAATCCGATTACCTCGATAAGATATCCCCTTCATTCTTCCTCTATGTTGTTTACGAAATCAGGTTCTTTTGGGGTTATAGTTGATGGTTGTTGTTTATGAATTCCATCTCTACTAGAACTGGACATGAGTTTCTTCTCATCAGCTCCTCGCGAAAAAAATGAATAAAAATATTTAATTCTTAATCTTAAGATATACGGGTAGTTAATGAATAATTGAATCTTGGGATTCTTTGCTTTGCGATTTATCTGATCTATTAGAAATTTGTATATCTTGTTTGGATCTATTGGATATATATATAAGTATAAGAATTAAACACGGATTCTATTTCTAGATAATGTCTTATCTTGGTTTTGTTATAATGTTATAACGAATCTTTATTTTGTTTTTATCATATTCATATCAGATTCAGATCGACAAAATTGAACAATCAAATTAAACTCAAATTTTCGCGGGTATTTATCTTTTCTAGTTCGGTTGTCAGGTTAACCATGACCTCTCAGAATCAGAATAAAAGAAATGCAGTGGTCTCTGGTTTGTTCCGCCATCCTCCCGATAAATCATTAGGATTCGTTTTCAATAGAATCCTCTGCATTCTGGGTTCCGTCGTCCCCATCGCTCTCGATTAATGCTTGGTCTGAATTCTCAATGGAGCCTTAATTTATTAATATTTATTAATTTAATTTTTAATTTAATATTTATTTAATAAAATAAAATATAAATTTCTTCTTGAGTCAACCTTCTCAGTCTTTATTGACTTAAGTTAAGGCTCTTGATTTTTTCTTCAATGAACAGATATTCATCTAATTATTGATGAATCTCTATTGATGCTCTATTACATTGCTCTTTATGAGATGCTTCATAGACCTTACATATTGGAATCCTATATCATTTCATTGCTATTTCTGTTTCTCTCTTTCTCTCATCCTTCTATTTATCCACATACTTTTTATTTTGCTTCACAATTTCGATCTATTCATAATCAGATTGGTTTGTCTTTTACTTAATGCAAAAAAATTCAGTTGCTATAATGATAACCAATATATCATATCTTGACTGATTCTTTGGATCAGATAATCGAAGCGATGAGTTGGTTATTAATGCTATAGTTATTAGCTTATACTGTGGTCCGCCCATTTTTTTGAATCCTAAGCCTAAAAACCCAACGAGTCGCACACTAAGCATAGAATTATATCAAATGATCAATCAAATTTTTATTTAACCTTATAGAATTTAGAACTGCTCATTTTTTGATTTTTATGTTCAATCAAAAATCAAAAGAATTGTCATTTTTGTTCTATCGCAGAATAGAACGTAAAGACAAGGAAGTCTTATTCTTATTATTCTTCGTCTATAAATATCAAATTTTGATTCCTAATACCCCATAGATAGTTCGAACTCTATAAGAGCAATACTCAATTTTCGCTCCAATGGTTTGTAGAAGACCCTACCTTCTCAGATCCATTCGACGCATGCGATTTCTTTTCCGTCGATACGCCCTGCAATTTGTATTTGAATTCCTTTTTATCCGCTTGCTCAGTTAATTCAATAGCCTTTTCATTGCCTTTCGAAATGAAACTCGATTCTTTAATTGTCCGGCTATAAATTCAGCAAGAATATTAGGGTGCCCATAAGGATTCTTGTAATAACAATGTTGAGTTTCAGTTCATACAATTAAGTTCTTTTGCACATTCATCTGTAGTTCTTCGAGTTTTCATTGGCTTATCTTCAATTAATAATTTAGGAAATCCCATATAGATTATCACCTGAATTAGATCCAGTCTTTTTGAATCTCTATACGTGCAATTCCTCGACACCAGAAGATGATCTCATATTTTTGTACATAATTCTTGATACAGTCTCTTATTTTTTTATCTTCTTGTAGACCCTCGGAATACTTTTTCGGTTGTGCAAACCAAAGAATGATGACTTTGGTTGTACCAAGTCTGAAACCAAGTGGATTTATTTTTGTCCCATAATCCTCCACTACTATATATTAGGATATGTCATATTTGTGTTCTTATTTATCCCTTTTTAGCCATCCTAGCCATCCGGTTTTTTTGGTTTTGGGCGCAGCATATATCTGTCAAGTGGTTCAAATTCAAGATCTTTCAATGCAATAGTTATATGACAAGTGGGTCTTTTTATCAGATAACTCCGTCCTCGAGCTCGAGGTTTTAGTCTTTTCAGAGTAGTTCCCTCATTTACTGCGACTTGACTAATGATTAAACTATTTGAAAACCCCTATTGTGACGAGCATTTGCTGCTGCAGAATAAACCAATTTTAAATGGGATAACATGCTCGATAAGCATGAGTTCTAGTATCATAAGTGTTTCTTCGTAGGAACGTCCACGAATCTGATCAATTATTCTTCGTGCTTTGTGACAGACATACATATATGTTGACCTAAAGCGTATACTTCGTCTGAAGTTGTATATGGGTTCCTCCTGTGTTTCTTTATCTTTATCATAAGTTTACCTCTCACTAATGATTTCATTAATTAATCTCTATTTTTTATTATAAAATTTATTATAATAATATTAACGACAGATTTATTATCATTTTGCGTGTCGCGAAAATTTATAGTAGATGCGAATTCTCCCAATTTATATCCTACCATACGATCCGTTTATAAATGGGCAAATTTTGCTTCATTATGGATAGCGATAATGGCCGATCATTAATGGTATAATGGTAGATGCTCTGGACCAAGTTATTATTATTTCTTTTCCGCTTTTGTATTAAGCCTTTCGATTTTTTAATAAATGATTTGCTACAAAAGGATTTTTTTTAGAGCCATTTTCTTTTAAAATATATTTTGTTTTTGTAAAGACGAAGAAAAAAATCTCTCCTATTTACTCCGTCGACGAAGAATCAAATTATCACTATATTTATTCCTTTTCTACTTCTTCTTCCAGTGCAGGATAACCCCAAGGGTTGCGGGTTTTCTACCATTTGGGCCTCCTTCCACCCCCATGGGGATGGTCTACAGGTTCATAACTTCTCCTCTTACTACAGGACGCTTACCTAGTAACATTTAGATCCGGCTCTACCCAAACTTTCTGGTTCACCCCAACATTTCCCCACCTGTCCGACTGTTGCTGAGCAGTTTTTGGATATCAAACGGACCTCCCCAGAAGGTAATTTTAATGCCGATTTCCCTCCTTTGCAATCAGTTTCACCACCCGCTGCTCTAGCTAATTGTCCACCTTCCAAGTGTGATTTCTATGTTATGTATGGCCGTGCCTAAGGGCATATCAGTTGAAGTAGATTCTTCTTTTGATCGATCAATCAAAACCCCTTCCCAAACTGTACAAGCTTCTTCCAGCATTGCGGCTTTCTGGATGTAGATGATGATATCTATACAGATGGATTCGTATAATTCTTATCGTATAATTCTTATATATATTGTACAATGAAGTACCACATGAGTGGATATATAGGAATCCAAATCTGTCGAACCACTCATGTTATGATCTTCTACATCTAGGTCTTCCGTTCCGTCATCTGGCTTATGTTCTAGCATTCAGACCGATGATGACTCTGAAATACGTCGATACTTCCACATATTATGGGTAACGTAGGGACATCTCTATTTTCCCAGGGAATCTTTAGAATTACCACTGCTTGCTTTCAATTCGCCTCTGACCATCAAATGAAATGTGAATAACCCGTCCTCCTCTCTTTGAAACAAGGGCGCTTCTGGTTCTGTCGGTGCTTGAAACAATTTTGTCTTCTCCATATTACTATATCTCTAAGTCAATAATTTTTATATGAGACTACTGAACTCAATCACTTGCTGCCGTTACTCTTCAGTTTTCTGTTGAGGTCTATCCTGTGAGTACTCAAATTGGATCAGTGATCGATTTTTAGGTTTCGTCGTAAACCTATTGGTTCCTTCAATTACGTAAATCAATAGTTCAAACCGCACTCAAAGGTGGGCATTTCCCATTTTTATAGGAACTTCTGTACCAGAAACAATGGTATCTCCAATTATAGCCCCTCTGGGATGTAAACACCATCCCATAGTGTATGAGACAAATGTATGCATTTCGGGGTCGTATTCTATGTTTGATTCTATATATATGTCTTTTCATTTCGTCGAAAATCAATTTTACGGTATAGACGCTTATGACCTCCCCTCTATGCCTTGCGGTAATGATTCCTCTGGCATTACGACCTTTACCACAACGATGCTGTCCATAGATCAAATTATTTCGTGGATTGGTTCCTTGTCTACGGCTCCATTGCGTGTGCCAGGGTAGAAGTTTTGTATAAATGTTATGCTATTAAGTATTTTGATTTAAGTTCTTTTCGTTCTAAGAGGTGGAATAGAATAACCCGGTTGAAGCGTAATGATCATACGCCTGTAATGCATTGTATGTCCCATAATAGGTCCCATTCTTCTACCCTTTCCGAGTCGATGACTATTCATAGCTATTACCTTGACACCAAAGAAGAGTTCGACCCAATGCTTTATTTCTGTCCTAGTTGATCCTGATTCGACATTAGAAGTATATTGATTTTCACCAATAACCGAATACTTTTGTCTGTAACTACTACATATTTGATTCCATCCATAAATCTATTTTCTTCCCTATGAGTTCGAGTCTCAATAAGAATGCTAGTTCTTACTGTTCATATGTTATGATATGAATATACCACACAATTCGTTATGTATAGATGATGAGATTCCATTGATACAGAGCCAATTCCAATAGACTTATTGGAGGGTCCCATGGCGTGCATCCAGTAGAATTGAACCTACAATTCGCCAATTATGATTTGGGCGCGCCATTCAGCCATGGATGCTTGCAGGGATCCTCGTACATGGTGAATAACCAAATTCAATTGAAATGAAATCTTTAGGATAAATCAATGCAATTTAGGAGGAATCAATGAAAGGACATCAATTCAAATCCTGGATTTTCAATTGAGAGAGATATGAGAGAGATCAAAATTCTCACTATTTCTTAGATTCATGGACCCAATTCAATTCAGTGGGATCTTTCATTCCATTTTTCCACCAAGAATTTTATAAAACTCTTGGACCCCCAATTTAGGTATCCTACTTTCACGCAATTGGGTTCAACAAACAATCGATATTTCACGATCAAGGTGTAGTACTATTTGTAGTAGCGGTCCTTATATCATATTAACAATCGAAATATGGTCGAGAAAAAATCTCTATTTGGGCTTCTTCCTATACCTATAGAATTCCATTGGACCCAAATGATACATTGGAAGAATCTTTTGGGTCTTCAATATCAATAGGTTGATTGTTTCGCTCCTGTATCTTCCAAAAGGAAAAAGATCTCTGAGAGCTGTTTCCTGGATCGAAAAGAAGTACTTGGGTTCTCCCAATAACTAAAAGTGTATCATGCCTGAATCTAACCGGGGTTCGCGGTGGTGGAGGAACTGGATCGGAAAAAGAGGATTCTAGTTGTAAGATATCTAGAAACCGTCGCTGGAATTGAGATCTCATTCAAAGAGAAGATATCAAATATCTGGAGTTTCTTTTTGTATATATATGGATGATTCGATCCGCCAAGGACCATGATTGGGAATTGTTTGATCGTCTTTCTCGAGTAAGAGGCGAAACATAATCAACTTGAACTCAGGACAGCTATTCGAAATCTTAGTGAAAGACTGGTTTGTTATCTCATGTTTGCTTTTCGTGAAAAAATACCAATTGAAGTGGAGGGTTTCTTCAAACAACAAGGGGCTGGGTCAACTATTCAATCAAATGATATTGAGCATGTTTCCCATCTCTTCTCGAGAGGAAGTGGGCTATTTCTTTGCAAAATTGCTCAATTTCATATGTGGCAATTCCGCCAAGATCTCTTCGTTAGTTGGGAAGAATCCACGATCGGATTTTGAGGAACATATCGAGAAATTGGATTTGGTTAACAATGTATGGTTGGTAAGCAGGGATCGATTTTTTTGGTTTGGAATGTATCGTCAAATATTCAATATGATTCCACAAGATCTAGTTTCGTTCAAGTAACGGATTCTCGCCAATTGAAAGGATCTTCTGATCAATCCAGAGATCGTTTCGATTCCATTAATGTAAAGTTCGGAATATCACATTGATCAATCAAAGAGATTCAACAACTAAAGAAAAGATCGATTCTTTGGGATCCTTCCTTTCTTCAAACGGAACGAACGGAGATAGAATCAGACCGATTCCTGTGCCTTTCTGGATATTCCTCAATGTCCCGGCTATTCACGGAACGTGAGAAGCGGATGAATAATCATCTGCTTCCGGAAGAAATCGAAAAATTTCTTGGGAATCCTACAAGATCCATTCGTTCTTTTCTCTGATAGATGGTCAGAACTTCATCTGGGTTCGAACCCTACTGAGAGGTCCACTAGAGATCAGAAATTGTTGAAGAAAGAACAAGATGTTTCTTTGTCCCTTCAGGCGATCGGAAGTAAAGAAATAGTTAATATATTGAAGATAATTACGTATTTACAAAATACCGTCTCAATTCATCCTATTTCATCAGATCCGGGATGTGATATGGTTCGACATCCTTCGTTTTTCTAGTGCCTTTTCTAACTTCTAATTTCTAACGAAGGGCTTTTCTTCACATTTTTAAATAAAATGAAATTAAAGAAAGATAAGTTTTGGCCCGTTTTCCTATAATCTATAATATAGAAAAATTCGCTAAACTTATCACTAAACTTTTTTTGATCTATTTTTTCATTTGGGATTCAATCAAATCACGATGTCATTTCTTGTTCCTGAATGGGTTTCATCAATTTTTATTCAATTTTTTAGGTTTATGCTCTACTCCAGTAAAGATCCGCCCGATTTTGATTTGCGCATAGGACAAATGACCCAATACCACATCTTTTGCTATGATTTCATTTCCTTTTTATTTTAATTCCTTTTTTCTTTCATGTTTTCCATAAATATTCAACGTATTTCTCATATTATTCGATTGATTAATAGTTTGAAATCGTTCTTATTTCTATTCGAATTTGTAAATAAAAAGATTTATGATTATGATATAGGTGGTAATCATAAATGTATTACCAATTGGGTTTTTTCTAAACGGAGCCTGGATGCTTCATTTTCCGTCAACCAAGCCAACCATAAATCATTCTAATTGAAAATATTAATCTGGATACCCCCAAAAAATGAAATGGATCTCTAATTGCGCTTGTTACTTCACGCTACAATTTTGATAATTCAATCAATCTTTTTGGGCGAAACAGAGATATCTCGATCGGGCGAGAACAGGAATCCCATATGACCCAATATATTTGACAAGTCGCACTATACGTCAACCCAAACTGCATCTTCCTCTCCCGTTCGAAAAGAACTTTGGAACACCAATAGGCATTAAAGGAAAGAAAAAATTAAATACTATATTTCCTTTGATCTGGAAGCGTAATAATGGTCTTAATATTGGCCTCATATTTTATACATAGATAGAATAAGGCCATAAAATATAAAATAAAGAAAAGACAGAATGAATGAAGAATTCTTACCAATAGGTCCTTTGAATGATGAACAAATAGGGATACGTTCATTCATAAAAAATAGGATCAACCCCATTGCGTATTGATACTTATCGGGTATAGAATAGATCTGCCTCTTTTTCTTCTGAGGCAGATTCTTCCCTTAATTACTAATGGAATGAAACAAATATTAATCCTTTCTCGAAAATCCACCAAAAGGGAGGTATTCCAATGCAATAAAGTTATAGTGTCTATTTTCGTTGATAAAGGGTATTTCCATGGGTTTGCCTTGGTATCGTTCATACGTATTTAATGATCCCGGTCGCTTGCTTTCTGTTCATATAATGCAGCTCTGGTTGCTGGTTGGGCCGGTTCAATGGCTCTATATGATTAGCCGTTTTGATCCCTCGATCCGTTCTTGATCCAATGTGGAGACAAGGTATGTTCGTTATACCCTTCATGACTCGTTTAGGAATAACCAATTCATGGGGCGGTTGGAGTATTACAGGGGACTATATAAATCCGGGTATTTGGGTTACGAAGGTGTGGCCGGAGCACATGTGTGTTTTCTGGCTTGTGCTTCTTGGCAGCTATCTGGCATTGGGTATATTGGGATCTAGAAATTTTTTGTGATGAGCGCACAGGAGAAAACCTTCTTTGGATTTGCCCAGATTTTTGATTTATTCTTTCTCAGGGTGGCTTGCTTTGGCTTTGGCGCATTTCATGTAACAAGTTGTATGGTCCTGGAATATGGGTGTCGGACCTTATGGACTAACTGGCAGGTCAACCTGTAAATCCGGCGTGGGGCGTGGAAGGTTTTGATCCTTTTGTTCCGGGAGAATAGCCTCTCATCATATTGCAGCAGGGACATTGGGCATATTAACGCTTATTCCATCTTAGTGTCCGCCCGCTAACGTTTACAAAGGATTACGTATGGGAAATATTGAAACCGTCCTTTCAGTAGTATAGCTGCTGTCTTTTGCAGCTTGTTGTGCCGGAACTATGTGGTATGGTTCAGCTACCCCCATCAATTATTTGGTCCTACTCGTTATCAATGGGATCAAGGATACTTCCAGCAAGAAATATATCGAAGGTTAGTGCTGGGTTAGCCGAAAATCAAAGTTTATCAAAGCTTGGTCTAAAATTCCTGAAAATTAGCTTTTTATGATTACATTGGCAATAATCCGGCAAAAGGATTATTCAGAGCAGGTTCAATGGACAACGGGGATGGAATAGCCGTTGGGTGGTTAAACACCTATCTTTAGAGATAAAGACGGGCGTGAACTTTTTGTACGTCGTATGCCTACTTTTTTGAAACATTTCCGGTTGTTTTTGGTAGACGGAGACGGAATTGTTAGAGCGGATGTCCCTTTTAGAAGAGCAGAATCAAAGTATAGTGTCGAACAAGTAGGTGTAACTGTTGAGTTCTGGCGAACTCAATGGGTGAGTTATAGTGATCCTGCTACTGTGAAAAATATGCTAGACGTTATCAATTGGGTGAAATTTTTGAATTAGATCATTTACTTTGAAATCCGATGGTGTTTTTCGTACGGTCCGAGGGGTTGGTTTACTTTTGGGCATGCTTCGTTTGCCTTGCTTTTCTTCTTCGGACACATTTGGCATGGTGCTAGAACCCTGTTCAGAGATGTTTTGCCGGTATTGATCCAGATTTGGATGCTCAAGTGGAATTTGGAGCATTCAAAAACTTGGAGATCAACTACAAGAAGACAAAGTAGTCTGATGCAAGATTGCTTTTATTTTTTGCTTCTACTTCTATTTGTGATTTGCCATGGCTGCTGGAAAATCTTGATTTAAATCGCTGCCTTTTCTTTGATTCTTGTTCTTTCTTTATTCGGAGATGATTCCAAATAAACAGGTACAGGCTATAATTGTAAACCACGATCGAATTTTATGGAAGCATTGGTTTATACATTCCTCTTAGTATCTACTCTGGGGATAATTTTTTCTCTATCTTTTTCGAGAACCGCCTAAATTCTAACTAAAAAAATGAAATGATTTCATTATCTCAATTGAGTAATGAGCCTCCCAATATTGGGAGGCTCATTATCAATCCCCATCGTTCCTCGAATGGATCTCTTAATTGTTGAGAGGGTTGCCCCAAAAGCAGTATATAAGGCGTGCCCAGTAAAACTTACAAATAAACCAGATATAGAGATGGCGACTAAGGTTGCTGTTTCATTATTATATAATTTCAAGATCACAATGGGTCTATGATAAGATTGTTTATTTACAGCGGAATGATATACAAAGTCAACAGATCTCACTGAATACAAAATAAGATTTATGGCTACACAAACCGTTGAGGTAGTTCTAGATCTGGTCCAACACGAACTGTTGTAGGGATTTTTGAAACCATTGAATTCGGAATATGGTAAGGTAGCCCTGGATGGGGAACGACTCCTTTGATGGGTGTCACCAGTGGCTGTTGCGATATTCTTATCTATTATTTTGGAATTTATAATTCTTCGTTTTGGATGGAATTTCAATGAATTAGATTCACAAGAATCACGAAGCCTCGCGTTTCAATACAAAAATTAGAACTTTGGTTCTCGGATTTTTTCCCCATTCTATTTCAGTAGTTCGACCGCGAAATTTATTTGTTTCTGTATTTCCGGAATATGAGTGTGTGACCTTTATAATTGATCCTATTGATAGTACAGAAAATGGGTCTGTCATCTTGATCGAGATAGTTTTATCCGTCGGATAGTCATTCTAGTATCTGGAGCACGGAATATATGAAATGGATCACAAAGTATTTGAACTATGATTCATACTTAATATTCAAACCTCATGACCGGACTCAAAAAAAATTCAAAGAAAAGAGTTATATTATTTATAAATCGAAAGATTTTTTATTCTTTCAAACTCTCATTTAGTTTATGCTTATTTTGATCAAAGGACAAACCTTTCTTTTCTTTTGTATTTTTATTTATTATATCTATTCTATTGATTGAATAAGTGATGATCAATGGTTCTTACTCAAAGAATCTTTGGACTTAGTTTGAAGGTTTATTGAATCATCGCGGTTCTGGTATGAATCTGAAGTTTCAATTGATTCATAGGGTCTTAACAAATTCCTATCGAAAAAACAAATAAAGCCACATTTCGCCCAAAAACAAATCAAAGCAAAGAAAAAAAATAAGTAGGTAAATAGAAGATTCAAGAGGCCTGTAACGATCAACATAAAGACGACTGCGCCGACTTGATTTTTTTTAGCATTATAATTACAACTACAACAGAGCTTTCGGATTTTCTCTTTTTGTGTCTTCAGATAAAATTGAATGAAAGATTAAGTTTCAAACTTTCTATTCCATATCCGTTTCAGCTAATACTTGGGTGTTTTTGTTTGAGCTGTACGAGATGAAATTCTCATATACGGTTCTCGAGGGGTCCTCTTGGTTTACCTATCTCAATAAAGTCTATGATTGGTTCGAAGAGCGCCTCGAAATTCAGGCGATTGCAGATGATATAACTAAGTAAATATGTTCCTCCTCATGTTAACATATTTTATTGTCTAGGAGGAATTACGCTTACTTGTTTTTGGTACAAGTAGCTACAGGATTGCTATGACTTTTACTATCGTCCAACCGTTACTGGGGCTTTTGCTTCTGTTCAATACATAATGACTGCTAACTTTGGTTGGTTAATCCGATCAGTTCATCGATGGTCGGCAAGTATGATGGTCTAATGATGATCCTGCACGTATTTCGTGTCTCTCACTGGTGGTTTAAAAACCTCGCGAATTAACTTGGGTTACAGGCGTGGTTCTGGTGTGTTGACCGCATCTTTTGGCGTAACAGGTTATTCCTTACCTCAGGACCAAATTGGTTATTGGGCAGTCAAAATCGTAACAGGCGTTCAGGAAGCTATTTCGGTAATAGGATCGCCTTTGGTAGAGTTATTACGTGGAAGTGCTAGTGTGGGACAATCCACTTTGACCCGTTTTATAGTTTACACCTTTTGTATTACCTTCTTACTGCTGTATTTTGTTAATGCATTTCCTAATGATACGTAAGCAAAGGCATTTCTGGTCCTTTATAGAATATAGACCATAGCTATGTAACCAATAATTATCTTAGCAGGGGAGGAACAATAGTATTTCATTGCTACAAATATGGATTATTGAAAAAAAAAAGACATGTATTTGGATATTTCCTTTCAACTACAATATTCTATATTTGACATGAAAGATGAATGAAGATTTCCCGAAGAAAATGGATTATGGGGTGTGTTGAAGACTGATTGGGCCGTGCGAAATATGCCTTTATCTGCTACATTGAATTCACAACCAAATGTGTCTTTGTTTCAACCACCGTGTAAGCCCCATACAAAGGATAGGCTGGTTCGCTTGAAGAATCTTTTCTATGATCAGACCTGACGATGTTGTGTATAAATAGGGCTCCGTAGATCCAGTAGAATAAGTGATTTTAATCAAAATTAGATTTTAGTTTTTTTACTTCTCTTATCTTAATAGTATGAAAATGCATTCATTTCTTCTGCATCGACCCGATTTAATTATACTATCGAGGTGAAACAAGGGATCTAAAGAAGAGCAAAGGCTAGACTATATTAGTAACAAGTAAATCCTTTGTATGTAAAAAATCTCGATATATTTTGGGATAAAGGTGAATCACCAAGGCCTAAGACGACCCATAAAGCACTTGATCACGATCAATTTTGTACGCCTACTTGGGTATTGAGCATTTACCTGTAAAAATGAAATTCCTTGAATGTATACATTGCAACTCATAAAATGGAATCGGGTAACTTTTTTATATGGAACCATTCATATATATGGGATAACATAGATTTATTTTAAACATATAGAATATAGATTTATTTTATAGGTATCGTTTGTATCCATTTGATTCGATTGACTTTTGCTTGAGCCGGATGATGAAAAATTATCATGTCCGGTTCCTTTGAGAGATGGATCTAGAAAATTCACCTATCCTAATAACAAAAAAACTGACTTGAACGATCCTGTATTAGAGCTAAATTAGCTAAGGTATGGGTCATAATTATTATGAGGAACCCGCATGGCCCAATGATCTTTTATATATTTTTTCAGTAGTAATTCTCAGTACTTTAGCATAACGTGGGCAGCGGTTCTAGAACCTTCAATGATTGGTGAACCCTGGATCCATTTGCAGCTCCTTTGAAATATTACCTGAATGGTATTTCTTTCTGTATTTCAAATACTTCGTACAGTACCTAACAAGTTGTGGTGTTCTTTTTAATGGTTTCAGTACCCGGGATTATTAACAGTACCGTTTTTTGGAAAATGTTAATAAATTCCAAAATCCATTTCGTCTAGTAGTAACAACCGTTTTTTGATTGGTACTGCAGTAGCCCTTTAGTTTGGGTATTGGAGCAACATTACCGATTGATAAATCCCTAACTTTAGGTCTTTTTAAATTGAATCAATTAAAAAAATATCATGATGTGCGTATCTAGGAGTAGTCACTTCAAGGCAAGTGAATTCTCCCTAGATACATTTATTCAATTCTGGTCGAATCTATGGATTGCTGAAGGTTAAAATCCATTGGATTAAAAATTTTGATAAATCAAGAAATGCTTTTCTACTTCTTTTCTAGAATGCCCAATATTTGTTTTACTCTTCTATGAAAGTGTTCAATTTTCATAAGGTCTTCTCGACTGTTATTCAAAGGTCAATAATGTATATATTGGACTTTTTGGAATAATCTAGATCCTGGGAGGCAATTCTGATTGGTCAATAAAATATATTTCAATGCTATTTCTTTTTTTTTTTTTAACATTTATTATATGAAGAAAAAAAGGTAAAAATAACATTGTTGATATTTTTCTGATATAGTTTTCTTCTTACGTATGTGAAAAGAATAAATAAATCAATCAAATTACGAGAAGCTTCATGAAGTGCTTCTTTCGGAGTTAAACTTCCATTTGTCCATATTTCTAGAAAAAGTATCTCCTGTTTTCATTATTGAATACATGATTCGCATTTCGAACAGGCATGAATACATCTATAGGATAACTTCCGTCTGAAAGTTCTTTGGCGTTTTATACCGTATCCTCTATTTCTCTCGATTTGTAATCAATACACAAATCAATTGGTTCGGTTAGGCTGGCTACATGCTGTATGTATCATCAATTTCCACAGAAGGTGGTATGATGTCTTGAACAGTTACATATCCGGGATTGGCACAAATAAAGGCGTTACGAGTTCCATACAAATTCCCTCTCAATACAATTTCTTTCAAATTCATTAAAATTTCATGGACTGATTCTTGAATACCTACTATGGTAGAATATTCGTGGGTATTTTCTCAGATTTTGCGTGTAATGCATGTTCCTTCTAGTTCTCAAGAAAGCTCTTCATCGCAATGCCTATTGTCGGCAAGCCTTTCATAAGTGGAGACAGAATAAAGCGTCCATAATGGCGCTTACTCTGTTGATTCAACACTTTACTCGTGTCCGGGTCAAATAGAGACTTTTACTTTCTCGAACCATAGTAATATTATTTTGTTGATCAGATCATTGAATCATTTATTTCTCTTGAAATCTCTTTAGTGTTTATTTCTACACGTCTTTTTTAGGAGGTCTACAGCCATTATTAGCATAGGGTTACATCGTACAAAACTTAATAGTATACCACTTCTACGAATAGCTCGTAATGCTGCATCTCTTCCGAGACCAGGACCCTTTATCTTGCTCATTTGCATACCTTCTACTGCTCGAATAGCATTTCCCGCTGCGGTTTGAGCATCAAATCTTCTACCCTTGATCCACATTGCCGGCGGAGGACCCCAACCCGACATCTACATCTGTAACAGTATTATTGTTGAAACTTGCGAACATGAATAACTCCTTTTGGTATTCTACGTACTTTCTGTGCATTCGCCGTGAACCAACTTTTGGTATAGGTTTTGCCATATTTTATCATTTCATAAATAAAGTCAGAGATATATGATATATCCATTTCATGTCAAAACAGATCTTCTATTTTTATTTGTCGCTTTCTTTAAGATTAGTTTCTTTTCTTTCAGGAGTTCTTTTTAATAGAAAGATTATCCTTGTCTTTGTTTATGTCTCAGGTTAAAACAAATTACGATAATTCGTCCCCTCCTACGGATTAGGCGACATTCACAAATTTTACGAACAGAAGCCCTTATTTTCATAGTTGTTATTCCTTAGAATTTTTCCGAATTCGCTTATTGGAAGAAAATAAGTTTCTTGAAATTTAGTTGGATCCCCCGAAAGAAATCTTGAAGTTGAAAAAACTACCTAATCGTTCGAATCCTTGTTGCGAAATCTATAAATTACGCCCCCTGGTTGAATCATAAGCACTTACTTCACTTTTGTTGACTCTATCCCGTTGGTAAAACTCTCCCGAAACATAACCTAAAATCAGATCTTCATTATCTAAAGGAATCCAGTGGGAGTGATTTACTAATTAAATTAAACCTTCATGAATCCATTTTTTGTTCTTTTATTCCAGGTAAACTTCCTTGACGTATATCAACTACCGTAGACGGGAGGAGTTCTATTAGACAACCCGTACTTTTCTTTTTTTGCACAAATGGAAGTTTCGGATACAATTCGTATACCGGACAGTTTATAAATAGACAAAATTTCTCCACCGATTCCTTCTAGTCGAGCCTCCCGGTCTGTCATTATACCCCGAAGAGTAGAAGAATTACAATCCCCATCCCTACCTAAAATCTAGGAATTTGTTGATAGTTAGAATAGATTCGTGACCTGGTCGACTGATCCGTCGTAAATTTAAATAGTTCCTGGTCCTATTTATTCATCCTGTCGTAGGGTTAAAACCAAAAAATATTTGTTGCGTTCCGATGTTTCCTTACGTTATCGATAAAACCTTCTCGTTAAGTATTTTAACAATGTTTTCAGTGATGTTAGTAGATCTATTTGAATCGTTCCTTTTCTATTCATATCAGCATTTCGTATAGGGTTATTATGTCAACAATAGTGTCCTTACCATGGTAAACTAAAATTTTTATTGCTAATTTTGATATAACCAACGTGGTCTTTTTTTTTTTTAGTAAAGGTATATACGTGAGACACAATCTACTATTAATCTATGCCATTTAAATACTCTAAATACTCTAACTATACTTGGGTCTCGTCTTATAATACCTCGGGCTAATGAAACTATTTTAGTGAAATTTAACTGTCTCAATTCGGGCGATCGCACCAAAAATTCGAGTTCCTTTTGGTTTCCTTCTTGATCAGACAACGCAGCATTGTCATCATATCGTATCATCCGTTGTCGCGTTTGAGTTCTTTACGAGTACGTACAATACAGCTCTGATCACTTCTGATCTTTCTAGAGGTGTATTTGGTACTGCTTCCTTGATCACAGCAACAATAACGTCACCAATATGAGCATATCGGCGATTACTAGCTCCTATGACTCGAATACACCAATTCTCGGGCTTTTATCTGCTACATTCAAATGGGTCTGAGTTGAATCATTTTGAAATCTCTTTTTCAATAACAAGGACGAAAAAAAAATATTGTTTAAAAAAAGAAACTCGCAATTGTTTTTATTCCCAAGACAAGACTTCTTTCCTTTGGTTCTATATTTCTATCCTGAAATAATGAATTGAGTTTTTATAGGCATTTTTGACGCCGCTATTGAAATAGCCTTTCTGGCTATATTTTCAGCTACTCCGCTCATTTCATAAAGTATTCTGCGGTTTAACGACAACTACAATACTCAGGAGATCCTTTCCCCGAACCCATACGTGTTTCTGTAGGTCTTACCGTAACGGGTTTGTCTGGAAATATACCCATATTTTCCACCGCGTACGTTTTCGTATTGCGCGGCGCTTGCTTCGTCTAGATGTAATCCAAGCGGGTTCAAGTGCTTGAAAGCATATCTACCGAAACAAATCCGATTACCTCGATAAGATATCCCCTTCATTCTTCCTCTATGTTGTTTACGAAATCAGGTTCTTTTGGGGTTATAGTTGATGGTTGTTGTTTATGAATTCCATCTCTACTAGAACTGGACATGAGTTTCTTCTCATCAGCTCCTCGCGAAAAAAATGAATAAAAATATTTAATTCTTAATCTTAAGATATACGGGTAGTTAATGAATAATTGAATCTTGGGATTCTTTGCTTTGCGATTTATCTGATCTATTAGAAATTTGTATATCTTGTTTGGATCTATTGGATATATATATAAGTATAAGAATTAAACACGGATTCTATTTCTAGATAATGTCTTATCTTGGTTTTGTTATAATGTTATAACGAATCTTTATTTTGTTTTTATCATATTCATATCAGATTCAGATCGACAAAATTGAACAATCAAATTAAACTCAAATTTTCGCGGGTATTTATCTTTTCTAGTTCGGTTGTCAGGTTAACCATGACCTCTCAGAATCAGAATAAAAGAAATGCAGTGGTCTCTGGTTTGTTCCGCCATCCTCCCGATAAATCATTAGGATTCGTTTTCAATAGAATCCTCTGCATTCTGGGTTCCGTCGTCCCCATCGCTCTCGATTAATGCTTGGTCTGAATTCTCAATGGAGCCTTAATTTATTAATATTTATTAATTTAATTTTTAATTTAATATTTATTTAATAAAATAAAATATAAATTTCTTCTTGAGTCAACCTTCTCAGTCTTTATTGACTTAAGTTAAGGCTCTTGATTTTTTCTTCAATGAACAGATATTCATCTAATTATTGATGAATCTCTATTGATGCTCTATTACATTGCTCTTTATGAGATGCTTCATAGACCTTACATATTGGAATCCTATATCATTTCATTGCTATTTCTGTTTCTCTCTTTCTCTCATCCTTCTATTTATCCACATACTTTTTATTTTGCTTCACAATTTCGATCTATTCATAATCAGATTGGTTTGTCTTTTACTTAATGCAAAAAAATTCAGTTGCTATAATGATAACCAATATATCATATCTTGACTGATTCTTTGGATCAGATAATCGAAGCGATGAGTTGGTTATTAATGCTATAGTTATTAGCTTATACTGTGGTCCGCCCATTTTTTTGAATCCTAAGCCTAAAAACCCAACGAGTCGCACACTAAGCATAGAATTATATCAAATGATCAATCAAATTTTTATTTAACCTTATAGAATTTAGAACTGCTCATTTTTTGATTTTTATGTTCAATCAAAAATCAAAAGAATTGTCATTTTTGTTCTATCGCAGAATAGAACGTAAAGACAAGGAAGTCTTATTCTTATTATTCTTCGTCTATAAATATCAAATTTTGATTCCTAATACCCCATAGATAGTTCGAACTCTATAAGAGCAATACTCAATTTTCGCTCCAATGGTTTGTAGAAGACCCTACCTTCTCAGATCCATTCGACGCATGCGATTTCTTTTCCGTCGATACGCCCTGCAATTTGTATTTGAATTCCTTTTTATCCGCTTGCTCAGTTAATTCAATAGCCTTTTCATTGCCTTTCGAAATGAAACTCGATTCTTTAATTGTCCGGCTATAAATTCAGCAAGAATATTAGGGTGCCCATAAGGATTCTTGTAATAACAATGTTGAGTTTCAGTTCATACAATTAAGTTCTTTTGCACATTCATCTGTAGTTCTTCGAGTTTTCATTGGCTTATCTTCAATTAATAATTTAGGAAATCCCATATAGATTATCACCTGAATTAGATCCAGTCTTTTTGAATCTCTATACGTGCAATTCCTCGACACCAGAAGATGATCTCATATTTTTGTACATAATTCTTGATACAGTCTCTTATTTTTTTATCTTCTTGTAGACCCTCGGAATACTTTTTCGGTTGTGCAAACCAAAGAATGATGACTTTGGTTGTACCAAGTCTGAAACCAAGTGGATTTATTTTTGTCCCATAATCCTCCACTACTATATATTAGGATATGTCATATTTGTGTTCTTATTTATCCCTTTTTAGCCATCCTAGCCATCCGGTTTTTTTGGTTTTGGGCGCAGCATATATCTGTCAAGTGGTTCAAATTCAAGATCTTTCAATGCAATAGTTATATGACAAGTGGGTCTTTTTATCAGATAACTCCGTCCTCGAGCTCGAGGTTTTAGTCTTTTCAGAGTAGTTCCCTCATTTACTGCGACTTGACTAATGATTAAACTATTTGAAAACCCCTATTGTGACGAGCATTTGCTGCTGCAGAATAAACCAATTTTAAATGGGATAACATGCTCGATAAGCATGAGTTCTAGTATCATAAGTGTTTCTTCGTAGGAACGTCCACGAATCTGATCAATTATTCTTCGTGCTTTGTGACAGACATACATATATGTTGACCTAAAGCGTATACTTCGTCTGAAGTTGTATATGGGTTCCTCCTGTGTTTCTTTATCTTTATCATAAGTTTACCTCTCACTAATGATTTCATTAATTAATCTCTATTTTTTATTATAAAATTTATTATAATAATATTAACGACAGATTTATTATCATTTTGCGTGTCGCGAAAATTTATAGTAGATGCGAATTCTCCCAATTTATATCCTACCATACGATCCGTTTATAAATGGGCAAATTTTGCTTCATTATGGATAGCGATAATGGCCGATCATTAATGGTATAATGGTAGATGCTCTGGACCAAGTTATTATTATTTCTTTTCCGCTTTTGTATTAAGCCTTTCGATTTTTTAATAAATGATTTGCTACAAAAGGATTTTTTTTAGAGCCATTTTCTTTTAAAATATATTTTGTTTTTGTAAAGACGAAGAAAAAAATCTCTCCTATTTACTCCGTCGACGAAGAATCAAATTATCACTATATTTATTCCTTTTCTACTTCTTCTTCCAGTGCAGGATAACCCCAAGGGTTGCGGGTTTTCTACCATTTGGGCCTCCTTCCACCCCCATGGGGATGGTCTACAGGTTCATAACTTCTCCTCTTACTACAGGACGCTTACCTAGTAACATTTAGATCCGGCTCTACCCAAACTTTCTGGTTCACCCCAACATTTCCCCACCTGTCCGACTGTTGCTGAGCAGTTTTTGGATATCAAACGGACCTCCCCAGAAGGTAATTTTAATGCCGATTTCCCTCCTTTGCAATCAGTTTCACCACCCGCTGCTCTAGCTAATTGTCCACCTTCCAAGTGTGATTTCTATGTTATGTATGGCCGTGCCTAAGGGCATATCAGTTGAAGTAGATTCTTCTTTTGATCGATCAATCAAAACCCCTTCCCAAACTGTACAAGCTTCTTCCAGCATTGCGGCTTTCTGGATGTAGATGATGATATCTATACAGATGGATTCGTATAATTCTTATCGTATAATTCTTATATATATTGTACAATGAAGTACCACATGAGTGGATATATAGGAATCCAAATCTGTCGAACCACTCATGTTATGATCTTCTACATCTAGGTCTTCCGTTCCGTCATCTGGCTTATGTTCTAGCATTCAGACCGATGATGACTCTGAAATACGTCGATACTTCCACATATTATGGGTAACGTAGGGACATCTCTATTTTCCCAGGGAATCTTTAGAATTACCACTGCTTGCTTTCAATTCGCCTCTGACCATCAAATGAAATGTGAATAACCCGTCCTCCTCTCTTTGAAACAAGGGCGCTTCTGGTTCTGTCGGTGCTTGAAACAATTTTGTCTTCTCCATATTACTATATCTCTAAGTCAATAATTTTTATATGAGACTACTGAACTCAATCACTTGCTGCCGTTACTCTTCAGTTTTCTGTTGAGGTCTATCCTGTGAGTACTCAAATTGGATCAGTGATCGATTTTTAGGTTTCGTC
This sequence comes from Gossypium arboreum, assembly GCF_025698485.1. Lineage (NCBI taxonomy): Eukaryota > Viridiplantae > Streptophyta > Magnoliopsida > Malvales > Malvaceae > Gossypium > Gossypium arboreum. The sequence continues at coordinate 31,084 of NW_026440354.1, forward strand.
GTAAACCTATTGGTTCCTTCAATTACGTAAATCAATAGTTCAAACCGCACTCAAAGGTGGGCATTTCCCATTTTTATAGGAACTTCTGTACCAGAAACAATGGTATCTCCAATTATAGCCCCTCTGGGATGTAAACACCATCCCATAGTGTATGAGACAAATGTATGCATTTCGGGGTCGTATTCTATGTTTGATTCTATATATATGTCTTTTCATTTCGTCGAAAATCAATTTTACGGTATAGACGCTTATGACCTCCCCTCTATGCCTTGCGGTAATGATTCCTCTGGCATTACGACCTTTACCACAACGATGCTGTCCATAGATCAAATTATTTCGTGGATTGGTTCCTTGTCTACGGCTCCATTGCGTGTGCCAGGGTAGAAGTTTTGTATAAATGTTATGCTATTAAGTATTTTGATTTAAGTTCTTTTCGTTCTAAGAGGTGGAATAGAATAACCCGGTTGAAGCGTAATGATCATACGCCTGTAATGCATTGTATGTCCCATAATAGGTCCCATTCTTCTACCCTTTCCGAGTCGATGACTATTCATAGCTATTACCTTGACACCAAAGAAGAGTTCGACCCAATGCTTTATTTCTGTCCTAGTTGATCCTGATTCGACATTAGAAGTATATTGATTTTCACCAATAACCGAATACTTTTGTCTGTAACTACTACATATTTGATTCCATCCATAAATCTATTTTCTTCCCTATGAGTTCGAGTCTCAATAAGAATGCTAGTTCTTACTGTTCATATGTTATGATATGAATATACCACACAATTCGTTATGTATAGATGATGAGATTCCATTGATACAGAGCCAATTCCAATAGACTTATTGGAGGGTCCCATGGCGTGCATCCAGTAGAATTGAACCTACAATTCGCCAATTATGATTTGGGCGCGCCATTCAGCCATGGATGCTTGCAGGGATCCTCGTACATGGTGAATAACCAAATTCAATTGAAATGAAATCTTTAGGATAAATCAATGCAATTTAGGAGGAATCAATGAAAGGACATCAATTCAAATCCTGGATTTTCAATTGAGAGAGATATGAGAGAGATCAAAATTCTCACTATTTCTTAGATTCATGGACCCAATTCAATTCAGTGGGATCTTTCATTCCATTTTTCCACCAAGAATTTTATAAAACTCTTGGACCCCCAATTTAGGTATCCTACTTTCACGCAATTGGGTTCAACAAACAATCGATATTTCACGATCAAGGTGTAGTACTATTTGTAGTAGCGGTCCTTATATCATATTAACAATCGAAATATGGTCGAGAAAAAATCTCTATTTGGGCTTCTTCCTATACCTATAGAATTCCATTGGACCCAAATGATACATTGGAAGAATCTTTTGGGTCTTCAATATCAATAGGTTGATTGTTTCGCTCCTGTATCTTCCAAAAGGAAAAAGATCTCTGAGAGCTGTTTCCTGGATCGAAAAGAAGTACTTGGGTTCTCCCAATAACTAAAAGTGTATCATGCCTGAATCTAACCGGGGTTCGCGGTGGTGGAGGAACTGGATCGGAAAAAGAGGATTCTAGTTGTAAGATATCTAGAAACCGTCGCTGGAATTGAGATCTCATTCAAAGAGAAGATATCAAATATCTGGAGTTTCTTTTTGTATATATATGGATGATTCGATCCGCCAAGGACCATGATTGGGAATTGTTTGATCGTCTTTCTCGAGTAAGAGGCGAAACATAATCAACTTGAACTCAGGACAGCTATTCGAAATCTTAGTGAAAGACTGGTTTGTTATCTCATGTTTGCTTTTCGTGAAAAAATACCAATTGAAGTGGAGGGTTTCTTCAAACAACAAGGGGCTGGGTCAACTATTCAATCAAATGATATTGAGCATGTTTCCCATCTCTTCTCGAGAGGAAGTGGGCTATTTCTTTGCAAAATTGCTCAATTTCATATGTGGCAATTCCGCCAAGATCTCTTCGTTAGTTGGGAAGAATCCACGATCGGATTTTGAGGAACATATCGAGAAATTGGATTTGGTTAACAATGTATGGTTGGTAAGCAGGGATCGATTTTTTTGGTTTGGAATGTATCGTCAAATATTCAATATGATTCCACAAGATCTAGTTTCGTTCAAGTAACGGATTCTCGCCAATTGAAAGGATCTTCTGATCAATCCAGAGATCGTTTCGATTCCATTAATGTAAAGTTCGGAATATCACATTGATCAATCAAAGAGATTCAACAACTAAAGAAAAGATCGATTCTTTGGGATCCTTCCTTTCTTCAAACGGAACGAACGGAGATAGAATCAGACCGATTCCTGTGCCTTTCTGGATATTCCTCAATGTCCCGGCTATTCACGGAACGTGAGAAGCGGATGAATAATCATCTGCTTCCGGAAGAAATCGAAAAATTTCTTGGGAATCCTACAATTTTCTGTTGCTAATGATTTTATATTGAGTGTATCTAGTGTCTGTTCAAGGTCGTGATAATCAGTAGTAAGAAGTAGAGCATGAATCTTATTTATCCAAAATGGATCCGTGTTTTTTTTATAAGTTTGATTTATGCTTAAAGGGGAACCCCATTTTTTGATTCTTCCGCGGTAGGGTCCATGCAAGAAAGGATCATATAGTTTAGGCAAGTATTCTCGTTTAGTTTCATTATTAGAGAATCGAGTCCTTTTTTCAAGTATGCCCAGATCAAAAGATTCCTTATCTAAAGATTCGACTCTTTTTATAAACTCCTTACTCAAATTTCTTCTTTTTAGTTCATTGATAAAACTCCAATCAGTATACAATTCATCAGAAAACCATTTTTCTGGTGTGAAAAAATATATTTTTTTTTGTATCATTTCCCCAAAAGTTGCTAAACTGGGTGGATACGTAAAGATATTTTTCTTTTCCATCACTGACATGTATAAAAAATATTGTGACATTTCATTTTTATAGCATTTTCAACCCGGTCATTTTTATATATCGCAAAGGTCGATTCCATCGTTTAGAATCAAAAGAAGTGTCACAAGAGGTTTTCAATCCATAATAAATATTTATCTTCTTTTTTTTAATATTTCTAACTTCGAACTTTCTTGATTCCCATCCAGATAAGAAGTTTCATAAACCGGTCTATTTTTATAGTATGTCTCTTTAAAACGAAAGTGGAATTCGCCCTTTATTTTTTTTTTTTTTCTTTCCAGTCACTCGTAGCTTTTCTGTTTCGTCGATTTTGCTCGGATCCACCTCTTCCTCCGAAAAAAGGGAAGAAGAAGTATTTTCTTCGGTCCCCTGTTTCTGGTTAGCCCCTCCCCCCTCGGAAATAGTTTCTATTTCTATGTTTCTTTCTTCCTCACTTTCCCCCACTTCTTCCGGTTCGGAAATTCCTTTCAGTTTCTTAGTTAGAATGGGTGACGGTATTCTGCCTAAATAGTAAACACAGGTAATAAATAACAGAATACTAAAGATTCGAGCCATAGAATTTCTAAATTCTGATACAAGATACTTATTAGATCGAATAAGTACATTAGACCTAATTAAATTATTTTGTTGTATCCAGACTAATACCAACCCAACCCATTTCATCAATAAAATATGACCAATTAACCAACCAACAAAACTACTTGTTACAAATAACATATTGTTGTTGCATCGAAACATATAGATGTTGACTAATCTGGCTAACATTGAACTTGGTAAAATGAAATGGTTGAATAATTGAATAATGAGATTATTCAGGAATACACATTGAATGCTAAGATTACGCATTGAATTTCTGGTAGGACGTCTATGATCAAAAAAGTCTTTGTGATTGTTCCAGAAGAAATGAAACAAAAGATACGGTAGAGCTAGGACAGTTATTGTATGAGGTTTACCCAATGCTAAATGCAGAGGTACATAGTAGATTGATATGAACATCATGAGCTGGCCTGCAATAAA
>NW_026440354.1:62500-66227 GCF_025698485.1 Gossypium arboreum
AAAATAAAAAGTATGTGGATAAATAGAAGGATGAGAGAAAGAGAGAAACAGAAATAGCAATGAAATGATATAGGATTCCAATATGTAAGGTCTATGAAGCATCTCATAAAGAGCAATGTAATAGAGCATCAATAGAGATTCATCAATAATTAGATGAATATCTGTTCATTGAAGAAAAAATCAAGAGCCTTAACTTAAGTCAATAAAGACTGAGAAGGTTGACTCAAGAAGAAATTTTATTTTATTTTATTAAATAAATATTAAATTAAAAAATTAAATTAATAAATATTAATAAATTAAGGCTCCATTGGAGAATTCAGACCTAAGCATTAATCGAGAGCGATGGGGACGACGGAACCCGTGAATGCAGAGGATTCTATTGAAAACGAATCCTAATGATTTATCGGGGAGGATGGCGGAACAAACCAGAGACCACTGCATTTCTTTTTATTCTGATTCTGAGAGGTCATGGGTTAACCCGACAACTGAACTAGAAAAAGAGTAAATATTCGCCCGCGAAAATTTGAGTTTAATTTGATTGTTCAATTTTTGTCGATCTGAATCTGATATGAATATGATAAAAAACAAAATAAAGATTCGTTATAACATTATAACAAAACCAAGATAAGACATTATCTAGAAATAGAATCCGTGTTTAATTCCTTATACTTATATATATATCCAATAGATCCAAACAAGATATACAAATTTCTAATAGATCAGATAAAATCATAAAGCAAAGAATCCCAAGATTCAATTATTCATTAACTACCCGTATATCTTAAGATTAAGAATTAAATATTTTTTTATTCATTTTTTTTTTCGCGAGGAGCTGGATGAGAAGAAACTCTCATGTCCAGTTCTGTAGTAGAGATGGAATTCATAAACAACAACCATCAACTATAACCCCAAAAGAACCCGATTTCGTAAACAACATAGAGGAAGAATGAAGGGGATATCTTATCGAGGTAATCGGATTTGTTTCGGTAGATATGCTCTTCAAGCACTTGAACCCTTGGATTACATCTAGACAAATAGAAGCGGGGCGCCGCGCAATGACACGAAATGTACGCCGTGGTGGAAAAATATGGGTACGTATATTTCCAGACAAACCCGTTACAGTAAGACCTACAGAAACACGTATGGGTTCGGGAAAGGATCTCCCAGTATTGGGTAGCTGTCGTTAAACCGGGCAGAATACTTTATGAAATGAGCGGAGTAGCCGAAAATATAGCCAGAAAGGCTATTTCAATAGCGGCGTCAAAATGCCTATAAAAACTCAATTCATTATTTCAGGATAGGAATATAGAACCAAAGGAAAGAAGTCTTGTCTTGGGAATAAAAAAACAATTGCGAGTTTCCTTTTTTTTTTTTGACAAACAATATTTCTTTTTTTCTTCGTCCTTTGTTACATTGAAAAAGAGATTTCAAAATGATTCAACCTCAGACCCATTTGAATGTAGCAGATAACAGCGGGGCCGAGAATTGATGTGTATTCGAGTCATAGGAGCTAGTAATCGCCGATATGCTCATATTGGTGACGTTATTGTTGCTGTGATCAAGGAAGCAGTACCAAATACACCTCTAGAAAGATCAGAAGTGATCAGAGCTGTAATTGTACGTACTCGTAAAGAACTCAAACGCGACAACGGGATGATAATACGATATGATGACAATGCTGCCGTTGTCATTGATCAAGAAGGAAATCAAAAGGAACTCGAATTTTTGGTGCGATCGCTTGGGAATTGAGACAGTTAAATTTCACTAAAATAGTTTCATTAGCTCCCGAGGTATTATAAGACGAGACCCAAGTATAGTTAGAGTATTTAGAGTATTTAAATGGCATAGATTAATTAGTAGATTGTGTCTCACGTATATACCTTTACTAAGTAAAAAAAAAAGACCACGTTGGTTATATCAAAATTCGGGAGCAACAAAAATTTTAGTTTACCATGGGTAAGGACACTATTGCTGACATAATAACCTCTATACGAAATGCTGATATGAATAGAAAAGGAACGATTCAAATAGGATCTACTAACATCACTGAAAACATTGTTAAAATACTTTTACGAGAAGGTTTTATCGATAACGTAAGGAAACATCGGGAACGCAACAAATATTTTTTGGTTTTAACCCTACGACATAGACGGAATAGAAAAGGACCACATAGAACTATTTTAAATTTACGACGGATCAGTCGACCAGGTCTACGAATCTATTCTAACTATCAACAAATTCCTAGGATTTTAGGCGGGATGGGGATTGTAATTCTTTCTACTTCTCGGGGTATAATGACAGACCGGGAGGCTCGACTAGAAGGAATCGGTGGAGAAATTTTGTGTTCTATATGGTAATCTGTCCGGTATACGAATTGTATCCGAAACTCTCCATTTGTGCAAAAAAAAAAGAAAAAAGCACGGGTTGTCTAATAGAACTCCTCCTGCCCTACGGTAGTTGATACGTCAAGGAAGTTTTACCTGGAATAAAAGAACAAAAAAATGGATTCATGAAGGTTTAATTTAATTAGTAAATCACTCCCACTCTGGATTCCTTTAGATAATGAAGATCTGATTTTAGGTTATGTTTCGGGAGAGTTTTACCAACGTGGGATAGAGTCAACAAAAGTGAAGTAAGTGCTTATGATTCAACCAGGGGGGCGTATAATTTATAGACTTCGCAACAAGGATTCGAACGATTAGGTAGTTTTTTCAACTTCAAGATTTCTTTCAGGGGATCAATTCAAATTTCAAGAAACTTATTTTCTTCAATAAGCGAATTCGGAAAAATTTAAGGAATAACAACTATGAAAATAAGGGCTTCCGTTCGTAAAATTTGTGAAAAATGTCGCCTAATCCGTAGGAGGGGACGAATTATCGTAATTTGTTTTAACCCGAGACATAAACAAAGACAAGGATAATCTTTCTATTCTAAAAAGAACTCCTGAAAGAAAAGAAACTAATCTTAAAGAAAGCGATAAACAAATAAAAATAGAAGATCTGTTTTGACATGAAATGGATATATCCATATATCTCTGACTTATCTTTATGAAATGATAAAATATGGCAAAACCTATACCAAAAGTTGGTTCACGTAGGAATGGGCGCAGTAGTGCACGGAAAAGTGCACGTAGAATACCAAAAGGAGTTATTCATGTTCAAGCAAGTTTCAACAATACCATTGTTACTGTTACAGATGTACGGGGTCGGGTAATCTCTTGGTCCTCCGCCGGCACTTGTGGATTCAAGGGTACAAGAAGGGGGACCCCTTTTGCTGCTCAAACCGCAGCGGGAAATGCTATTCGAGCAGTAGTAGACCAAGGTATGCAACGAGCGGAAGTTATGATAAAGGGTCCTGGTCTCGGAAGAGATGCAGCATTACGAGCTATTCGTAGAAGTGGTATACTATTAAGTTTCGTACGGGATGTAACCCCTATGCCACATAATGGCTGTAGACCTCCTAAAAAAAGACGTGTGTAGAAATAAACACTAAAGAGATTTCAAGAGAAATAAATGATTCAATGATCTGATCAAATAAAATAATATTACTATGGTTCGAGAGAAAGTAAAAGTCTCTACTTCGACTCGGACACGACAGTGGAAGTGTGTTGAATCAAGAACAGATAGTAAGCGCCTTTATTATGGACGCTTTATTCTGTCTCCACTTATGAAAGGCCAAGCCGACACAATAGGCATTGCGATGCGAAGAGCTTTGCTTGGAGAACTAG
>NW_026440355.1:0-58914 GCF_025698485.1 Gossypium arboreum
GGCCCGATTCGATAACATATGTAACAATATCGATGAATGAATGCAAGCCCAAGCGGGAGACTACTCAACCCACCATCGCTACCTTTGCCTCGTACCAGCCTACACTCCATGTAGGGAATATCTCAACCCACCCAAATTTACACTCCACGAGTTCAAAGCAATACGCTCAATTATCGATCAGGTTGAGGCAAAGCCTCCGATGCGTGGATGAACCACATTCAGTACTTCCTCCTCAATACCCCAATCCCATGCAACAGATATTAATAAATGCATATCATGTAAAATACAATATTAATCAATCATGCGTTTAAACAATTTAAACCAAGGGGTATTTGATAATTATGCTCTTTAGGGTAATTTGCATTTACGTAACTACACACATTATTCCAGTAATTCTTAACAATCATATGCAATTTGATTCTCCCATCTAATGACGAGCTACTTTGCCCACCTCTTGCCCATATTGGACAGTAAGCCCATTGGGTAGTAAGCCCATTGGGCCCAGGTTTAGCCCATCGAGGCCCTATTTTGAAATACGTTGAAATGTCACACAAACTTACTTACCACTTTAAGGTGCTAGATCTAACAATTACTCTATGTCTTGAGAGCATTAAGCATACTCACAAGCCTATGAAATGCCGAATTTCGACATTTCTTGCCTTTAATTGAACTAAGAAAAGGCGTATTAAATACACACGATTACATGGACATTGCCATCTGAGATCTCTTTCTATATCCTACAATTGATTAGCACAAGTGCTTATTTACAAACTATAATCACTAAATTCCAAAACTTACTCACCCATGATCGAACCATATCCCTAAAAGCCTTTGAAACCTTACCTTCTTTGCCCAAAAGCGGTAGCTAGTCTCGAATCTGATTGCTCCAACAACCCACGCCTTTAATCCAACACTTAAGAAGACACTAATCATTGTGAAAACGTCGAGTTAAAACCTTTAGAGCCACATGCCCAATTCGACACCCTCTCATATATTTTGAGGATTTGGCTTTTCTTAACTTTGCAAAATAAGAAAGATACGAGATGATAAGTACTTACCCTTACTCCTCTACTTGATATCCACGCAATCCGGTCAGATTTATCCTTAGAACAATGGTAAAACCCAAATCCGGGGAGTTTGAAGAAGTTTTTTCAAAAGCCCCTAAACGGTGTACTTTCGACTTTTGGGTGGTGAAGAAGATGATAATGTGGAACTATAACCTTGAAGTAGAATTGCATTGGGTATCTAGGATTAATAAAAGATAATCGTAGATTAATAAAAACAAAGAACATAGAAGAACCTGGCTTTGAAGAAATCGGCACAAGCAGTGATCACAGGTTTTCGGCTTTTGTGATTTGAGCAAAGAGTGCTGATGATAGCGAGTTTGATGAATAGTTTTGAAGTAGAAAAATAGAAGAAGAAGAATAGGGGAGGTGGTAGTTTAGACTAGAGAGGAAAAGAGAAAGAACAATCCTAAGGTGCAAAAGCGGAAAGAAAAGGGCACCACTCAACACCAAGGTAAAATACTAACCTAATATACCTGATTGATTTTCCTCTTCAATTCCCATAATTGGCCAACTCCTAGCCTCATCCAAATCCCTTAAATCTCTCCCTATCCCTCCTTAATCCAAGCGTTTAAACCGAGTCCAACTCTCCTCTGCGTAATCCACGAACTCCAACACTTAACCCTCCCTGCACTTAAAAAAATAAATGCATCTATTTGTCAACATAGGGAATCGATCCCTTGCCTTCCCCAAAGCTCCACATGCCACTTTTCTAGGAGCCTGAGTGGCGTCACCTTGCCACTTAACCAAGGCTCTTTTGTGATGCAATTTAGCCACAACTCTACTTAAGGCCTCCTAGCGGAACCCCTAACTCCAAAGTCCAAAATTTCAAAAAATTCAACAGGTTTTTGGCCAACTCATGGGCCTTCCACAAACCCATTTACTTACTCAAAATATTAATTTCACATCCAAATACAAAATTTTAAAGTATTTATAAAATATTGCAAACCACGAATAAATCTGAAAAATCAGGATGTTACAACTCTACCCTCCTTAAAGAAATTTCATCCTCGAAATTTTACCTTATTAGAAACAGTTGAGAGGTCTTTGTTGACGCATAGCCTCCTCGAGTCTCCCAAGTAGCTTCTTCCTTGCCATGGTTCCTCCAAAGTACTTTCACTAGTGGAACCGATTTCCTTCTCAACACCTTGACGTCACGATCAAGTACTTGTACGAGTTTCTCTTGAAAGTTAAATCGTGTGCTGCCGATTTACGCAAGCGGTATGATATGAGTTAGGTCGGATCGATCTGCACCGGCATGGATACATGAAAAGCGTCGTGGATACGATGCGAGTCACAGTGGTAACTCTAGGTGATAAGCCATCGGGTCCAACCCGCTTAACAATTCGGTAAGGCCCAATAAACCGTGGGCTCAACTTACCCTTCTTACCAAATCTCAAATTTTTCTTCCAAGAGAAACCTTCAAAGAAACTATATCTGACAAATAGAACTCAATCTCTTTCACGCTTGGATCCGTGATACGACTTACATCTATCAGATGTCACCTTAACCGTTCCCTAATCAGCCTAACCTTGCTTTCGATTATGCCACCAATTCCGGTCCAAGCACTCGCGTTCACCCAAGTCTGTACAACAAATCGGTACAACATCTTCGCCCATAAAGCGCTTCATATGGAGCCATCCGAATACTTGCTTGATAGTCATTATTATAAGCAAACTCCGCTAATGGCAAGTAGTCCTCCCAACTTCCACGAAAATCAATGATACAACCTCTCAATATATCTTCGAAACACGAATAACCCTTTCGACCGCTCCATCATACGTGGGTGAAAAAATGCTAAAATCAATCGTGTACGCTTCTTACGACTTCTTCCGAATCAGAGATGTAAACCTAGGGTCTCGATCAGAAATTATTGACACGGCACCCCATGCAATCGCTTTCTACCTCGCCACATATAACTTGGCCAACTTTTGCAAAGGAGTAGTCGAGTCAAGACAATTATGAAATGGCGATTTTGTTAACCTATCCACAACTACCACACAGAATCTTTCTTGGGGGGTGTCAAAGGTAACCCACTCACAAAGTCCATTGTTACTCTCCCACTTCCATAGTGGAATTTTCACGAGTTGCAGATAATCCCGCGGCAATTGGTGCTCGGCCTTAACTTCTTTGCACGTCGACATTTCCCAACAAATTCGGTCACCTCTCGTTTTAATCACGGGCCACAATTACATCTCTAAAGTCTCGATATAACTTATTCCCTCCAGGGATGCATTGCATGTAGTCCACCATGAGCCTCTTTTAGAATCTTGCCTCAATTCGGGGTCCTTTGGAATACAAACCCTTCCACAAAGCACGAGAACTCCTTCGGTGTTCAACCCAAAATCCTCGTTCTCACCACTCTAACTTTCTTTGGGCAAGAGCTAATGAATCGTCCTTCAACTATTTTCCTTAATCACCTTTCGGTCCCAGTAGGCCTTACTTGCGATTCTCGCCAACAAGCTTCCATCGTCGTATAGACTTAATCGTGCAAACAAGGCTCTCAAATCATTAACAACCCTTCGACTCAATGCATCCGCCACCATTAGCCTTTCACGGGTGGTACTCATCGAGCAGTCGTAGTCTTTAAGCAACTCCACCCATCTTCGTTGCCTAGATTCAACTTCTTACGAGTCAACAAATACTTTGGCTCTTATGATCCGTGTATATGATGCACTTCTCCCCATATAAGTAGTGTTTCCAAATTTTTAGCATAAAAATCACTGCTTGCTAGCTCCAAATCATCGTAGGGTAATTCACCTCATGAGCCTTAAGGCATCGCGTCGTAGCGACCACCTTGCCCTCTTGCATCGATGCACGCAACCTAACCCCACATGTGACATCGCGATATCTGATAAAGTCCTTCCCGAGACGGTTGAATCAACATGGCGCTTTGGTCAATACCTTTTCAACCGATCAAAAGCTTTTTCATTTCTCGGTCGAGACAAATGGTACTCCTTTCCTTATGAGTTTTGACAAGGTGCGCCATCACCGAGAAACCCTCCACAAACCTTCATGAGTAACCACGCCAACCCTAGGAAACTCAAGAATTTTAAATCTGCGACCTCGGTGGCTTTCATTCGAAGTGCTTCAATTTTACGAGGATCTTAATTTCAAGCACTTGCTGAATTTCGCATGAGCTCCTTTTCCCTTAACACTTGCGGCATAATACGGAGATGCTCATCATGCCGCCTGCTTTTGAGTATACGAGGATAACATCGATAAAGAGCGACTTCTGAACCGATCCAAGTAAGGTTGGAATACTCGATTCATCGGATCTATAAAAGCTGCCGAGTGCGTTCGTCGTTAACGGCATGACCACAAACTCATAATGTCCATATCGAGTTGAAATCTGTGTTTTGTGAATATCCCTTCTTTTACCCTTAGTCGATGGTATTGAGCGAAGATCGATTTTGGAGAATCACAAAGCTCCTCTCGATTGATCGAGCGAGATCATCAATCGCTTAGTAGTGGATACTTATTCTTAATCGTCGGTTTGTTCAATGGCGATAATCGATCTACATGCGCATCATTCCGTCCTTTTCTTCACAAACAAGACCCGGTGCTCCCAAGGAGACACACTAGGCCTAATGAAGCCTCTATCTAACAACTCTTGAATTTGAGCCTTGAGCTCCACTAACTCCTTGGTGCCATCCTATAGGTGCAATAGATCTTAGGGCTGTTCCAGCAACAAATCGATTCCAAACTCAACTTCCGATTCGGAGATAATCCAGGAAGCTCTTCCAGAAAAACATCCCGGAATTCCCTAACAGTTCTGATGGTTTCCACAGTCAAATCCTCAGTTTCAGCTTGGCTTACCAAAGGCAGATATGCCTCGCATCCCTTGCGCATCAGTTTCTCAACCCTCAACGTCGATACTACATTGGATAAGTAATCCCTTCATTCTCCAATAATCATTGCCTCTTCATCATTGACAGTCCTTAACACCATCCTCTTAGCTGCACAATCCAAAGTTGCCTTATGCTTGGTCAACCAATCCATCTCTAGTATCAAATCAATTCTTCAAACGGTAACTCCATCAAATCACGAAAACCCCGCCTTGAATCTCCGAGGCACCTCCTTGAAGAGTTTCTCTACCTTAGCAAAGATGACCCAAGGACTTATCACGGACACCCCATCACGGTCTCCTCGGAATGCACGATGCCGAAATGTTATATGCCACATATGAATGGGTTGATCCCACATCAATCGAAGCGATATAAGGTACACCATAGATAAAAGCGCGATTATGACATCGGGTCGTCACCCTCCTCATGACAAGCAAAGACGGCGTAAAGCCGGTGGCGAGCATCCGCGTTACCAATACCCCTGCCGGGTGCCCCACGTCCAAGGCCATTACCACCGCGACCTTGTCCACGACCTCTTGGCAGCGGCGGTCCATCCCTCACAGGTTGAGCCGGTCAATCTGACCCTGCTCGGCCCTCGAGCCTGAGTGGCCCTCTAGGACAATCCTTAATCCTATGCTCCTTAGACCCACGCGAAGACAAGCCCGAGCGCTTCCGGACTCTCCTTGATGCATTACAGTAATCTCCACAAGCTTACGGTCTACCCGTGTTCACTCGGGGCTGCTCGAACCGTTCCTCCATCCTAGCTCTCTTAACATTTCGATTTGCGACCCATCTGGTCCGGCATCCCTCTTGAACCGATTTGATCCTTATCACGATTCTTCCGTTCGGTTTGTTTCACCTCTTGGCTATCTTAGCCTCTCTCTACCGATCTGTGAAATCTCGCTCTCTGCGAGCTATGAGCACCCTTAACTCATCTCGAGACCATCCTCAAAAGCGAATTGCGCTTTCGTATTCAATGGAAACGATGCCATTAGCATACCGACTCAATCGTAGAAACTCCGCCTCATATTCAACCAATGGTCTTATTTCCGAGTCGATTCGGGAACTCCTTTACTGCGTGCATCCACATAGCTAGCTCCAACATATTTTGCCTTAAAGGTCCATTTGAACAGCTCCATATGTTACCCTACCGGTTTGGGTACCTTCTCTCGATAATCCACCAGCGATATGCTTCATCCCATGACAACGACACCGCCCTTTCAACTTCGCTCTCTTGGCGGTCCGGTCGTCCATGATCCGCTCTGTGTCTTCCAACGGTACTCAGCCACATTTGGGGCCACTCGAATCGCCCTAAAAAACTCCGTTGGCGAAGTCGTTCGAAATAGACCCTATTCATGGGCGGCGTTAGCTCAACCACCCTTTCCAAAACCCTCAACATGGCACGAGACAAAGCGTCATCCCTAGCGGCCCGATCATCGGCCCATTTTCATCAACCGGTGGTGGGCGTACCTCGCCGGTGGCATGTGTTTAGATGGCGCAGATCCGACAGTGCTACCTCGGCCTCGACCACGGCCTCTTCCTCGAGTAGCCCTTGTACTCATAATGATTTATCGATTCGAATTTCATAACATTAGTGTCTTGATTTCACTATTTATTCTGAGTAATGTCTTATGAGCAGATAGAGTTTGAGTTATTTTTGCGCAATCATAGTTTAGCTACGGTCCGGTTTTGTAGCCTTAATACTACATTATCAATAGCACTATCTCTAAGGCTCAAGTACTATCTACGATGATTATTTCCAATTCGGTTCCATATAAATATTTAAAACAGAAAAAGAACACTTATAGACTTGGTGCCAGGGATTCGATGTGCCACTTCCTTATCAGTTCATAAAAACCCATGTTTTGTTTACCGAAAGTAAAAGATTTCATTTGAAAACACTTTCATTTTAAAACTATTGATTTAACCTCGTTCAATAGAAAAATTTTGAACATATTTGAAAAACTTAAAATTTTTTTTTAAAAGATTTTCGGACCCGATCCACGGTAGAGTTGTTGCAACCAGGCTCGATACCACTAAATGTAACACCCCAAACCCGGCCTCAGGCGTTATGGCCAGGATCGATCGCCCATCGAGCGTTCAAAACATTCCAGTATTACTTAGTTGGAAAACTTAGTTAGTGTTGTAAAGACACTTTTAAAAGTAGGTTAAAGTGAGCGAAGGCGTGGCACCGGTAGGAAACCAGAAGGAGAGGAGGTGAGTCCGCTTGACCTTAAGTACCAAGCTCCCCGGATCCAATCCTAGACATACACCGCCATTGCCACACTCTAACATCTCGTATGTTTTGGAAAAAACCGTTTGGTTATGTCTCATTTTAAGAAGCTGATTAAGGTTGTAAAGCGTTTCTTTGAAAATATTTATTTTCTTGAAAAAACATTTACTCTGGCGTCATCGTGATCTTTTAAAACAAGTAGTTTTTATAAAAGCGAACCCTAGTGCTAACCAGTTTAATAATTCCCAAAATAAAATTAATTAAAAAAAGCGGCCTTATTACAACCTTGAGCATAATAAAATAATCCAAAGTAAATGCTAAACTTATTTAAAATCGGCAATCAAGCTTCATGGCCACTCGAATCCCTTGACTCAAGTCCACTATCTAGGGCTCACCGCAAGGATGGAAGAGGAAGGGTGAGTTTGGGAAAACTCAGTATATCTGAAAAACCCATCCAAAGCCCAAATCAGCTCGAGCCCATTGGGCTAAGCCCTATTCAGATAACGAACACAAGAGAACAAATCCCCATTTCGAATATAGTAGCAAGGCCTTAGCCCTTTTTAACATAACAAGATGGCCCATAAGCCCAGATTCAAGAACATATGTAACAATATCAAGAATGAATGCAAGCCCAACTGGGAGACTACTCAACCCACCAACTGCTACAACGCCTGCACTAGCCTACACTCCATGTGGGGAATATCTCAACCCACCCAAACTCCACATTCATTGTGCAAGAACTCAATTATCGATCGATTGAGGCAAAGCCTCCAATGACGTGGATGAACCACATTCAAGATTTCCTCCTCAATACCCCAATCCCATGCAATAGATATTAATAAATGCATATCATGTAAAATACAAGTATTAATCAATCATGCGGTTTAACCAATTTAAACCCTGGGGTATTTCTGGTAATTATGCTCTTTAGGGGTAATTTCATTTACGCAACTACACATGTTATTCTAGTAATTCTTAACAATCATATGCAATTTGATTCTCCCATCTAACTGACAGAGCTACTTTGCCCACCTCTTGCCCATATTGGGTCAGTAGCCCATTGGGCCCGATTTTGGCCCATCGAGGCCCTATTTCAAGCACGTTGAAGCGTCACACAAACTTACTTACCACTTTGCGGTGCTAGATCTAACAATTACTCTATGTCTTGAGAGCATTCGCATACTCACAAGCCTATGAAATGCGAATTTCGACATTTCGCTTTTGCAATTGAACTAAGAAAAGGTGTTAGGTACACGATTCGCGACGGCGCATCTTGAGATCTCTTTCGATATCCTACAATTGATTAGCACGGTGCTTATTTACAAACTATAATCACTAAATTCCAAAACTTACTCACCCATGATCGAACCATATCCCTAAAAGCCTTTGAAACCTTACCTTCTTTGCCAAAAGCGGTAGCTAGCTCAATCCGATTGCTCCAACAACCCACGCCTTTAATCCAACACTTAAGAAGACACTAATCATTGATAGAAAACGTCCATTAAAAACCTTTAGAGCCACATGCCCAATTCGATGACCTCTCTATATATTTTAGGATTTGGCTTTTCTTAACTTTGTAAAATAAGAATGATCTCGAGATGATAAGTACTTACCCTTACTCTACTTGATTTCCACGCAATCCGAGTGATTTATCCTTAGAACAATGGTAAAACCCAAATCTAGGAGTTTGAAGAAGTTTCGCTATAAGCCCAAACCAAAGGGTACTTTTGGCTTTTGGGTGGTGAAGAAGATGATAATGTGGAACTATAACCTTGAAGTAGAATTGCTGTCAGGTATCTAGGATTAAGAAAAGATAATCATAGATTAATAAAAAGAAAAGAACATAGAAGAACACGGCTTTGAAGAAATCGGCACAAGCGGTGATCACGGTTTTCGGCTTTTGTGATTTCGCAAAGGTCTTGATGATAAGGTGTTTGATGAATAGTTTTGAAGTAGAAAAATAGAAGAAGAAGAATAGGGAGGTGGTAGTTTCGACTAGAGAGGAAAAAGAGAGAAAAGAACAATCCTAAGGTGCAAAAGGAAGAAAGGGCACCACTCAACACCCTAAGTGTAGAAATACTAACCTAATACCCCTAGCGATTTTCCTCTTCAATTCCTATAATTCGCCAACTCT
The DNA here is from genome assembly GCF_025698485.1 of Gossypium arboreum. Lineage (NCBI taxonomy): Eukaryota > Viridiplantae > Streptophyta > Magnoliopsida > Malvales > Malvaceae > Gossypium > Gossypium arboreum. The sequence goes on from NW_026440355.1 coordinate 9,280, forward strand.
AGCCTCATCCAAATCCCTTAAATCTCTCCCCTTATCCTCCTTAATCCAAGCATTTAAACCGATCCAACTCTCCTCTAGCGAATCCACGAACTCCAACACTTACCCTCCCGCACTTAAAAAAATAAATGCATCTATTTGTCAACATAGGAATCGATCCCTTGCCTTCCCCAAAGCTCCACACGCCACTTTTCTAGGAGCCTAGTGGCGTCACCCTTGCCACTTAACCAAGGCTCTTTTTGTGATGCAATTTACCCACAACTCTACTTAAGGCCTCCTAGCGTAACCCCTAACTCTAAAGTCCAAAATTTCAAAAATTCAACAGGTTTTGGCCAACTCATGGGCCTTCCACAAACCCATTTACTTACTCAAAATATTAATTTCACATCCAAATACAAAATTTTAAAGTCTTTATAAAATATTGCAAACCACGAATAAATTCGAAAAATCAGGATGTTACAAACTACTTTATCAAACCCAAATTCATCTAACATCTCTCCTCAGGGAAAATAACAAACACCTGAACCTCTGTATTCCTATTTAAAGGCACCTTATTAAGCTAGTCAGTAGCTTTTTTCCTCTCTCTCGAAATACACTTGGTTTGCAATTGGACTATAGTTTCTAAAAACAAATGAATCCTTCTTCTCAGGGCTAAGGATGAGCAGGCCACGTAGCAACCTGCTAAGGTTTAACGATTTCCATTATTGATTTTAGAGGGTACATGAGTGGATGATCACCAATGGTAGATAGAATTTTCGGTCCAAATAGACCAATATAAATTCTCTCTCAATACGAGTCGTACCTTAGAAGTGCTCTCCATCTTGTTGAACACCTTCCTCGTGCAACACTTTTGAGGCGCCTCACATTCATTCCTTACTTGATCAAGAACTCAATCTCAAAAACAAGATGCTTAGAGACTTAATTAAACCCCAATTTTAGCAAAAAAAAGAAGAAGAAGCATTGGATCCTCTAAATGCCTTAGACCTCATCATCCACAAGCACGAGGTTGAGAATTAGCGTCTCAACCAACTAGAGACACTCTCTTTCCACCATTAGCCGACACCTATAAGGATTGTCTTACCGATTATTCAATCTACACGCAAACACATTTCGAAATTCACATTGGTTGCATGCAATAATTTGGTAAAGAAATAAGAACAGACAAAACTAGAGCAGCACTACCTGCCATAGAGGGCTGCTTAGCGTCCCAATTACTCAATTCTCTAGGCACCTATTCTACCACAAACCGCAATGTAGAGTTAGAAACTTTGTTATGGATTAACGATACACCCAAATACATTTCAATATCTTAGGCCCTTTTTAAGCCAAGTAAACTACTTAGCATGTTACTAAGATCATCACCCACTCATTCAGAAAAGAAAATCTGGTTTTACGGCATTGGCTCGATCGCTGAGAAACTAGAAAGCGGTGAAGAATTCCTTTAAGGTTCGAACATTCTTTAAATTCAATTTTGAATAGATTAAGAAATCATATGCAAAGAACAAATGAGAAAGAATGGCCCCATCTAGATAGCTTGATTAGAATTTGTTGAAAAACCTAAAGAACAAAATGGATCCGGTGGCGTGGTTTGATTTCAATTTACTAAGAACAACAAAATCTGTTAAAGTAGCATCATTTTTTTTAATGATAGAGTAATATATCTTAGTAATATCATTTTAAATGATCTTTTGTGCCCATATTTTCTTTACAAATGACTCATTATTCTTTCTTGAAGTTGAAGAAAGTAATTTTCAAAGGATAATGCTTTGTCAATTAAGAGGTAATGATTCCATGATTTGGTCTTTTGATAATAAGGGAAATTTCACTAGTACTTCTGGATACAAGGAATTAAAAGAAAGCATTAAGGAGAAGGCAATTAAGGAAAGAAATAAATTGAAATGCAGTACAGCACAAGTAGGGTGGGAGACAGTAAATACTACCAGCTCTTTCTTACAAAAATCTCATCTTGGAACAATAGGTGTAATTACTACATATTTTTGCAAAAGTGTCATAAATGGAAGTGGTAAGAAGGTTGATATAATTTCGGTTTGGTTAGATTCTGAGTCTACTTTGACTAGCTAATAATTGGAATATTAAGGATTAATTAACTTAATGGAATATGAAAAAAATATATAATTTTACAGTGATTATTTAAATTAATTCACAGTTTCAACAGCAGCAACAATGGCAACACGCCTATGTCATCAATATTATATTGTATCAATCAAGATGACAAATTCACACATTATTATCTATACATATTCCCTTAATTTTTTGCCTAATACTCATTTGGATTTTCAAGCTCCAGAGTTGATGTTATCTCATATCCCATTGAGACATAATATTTCATAAATCGATTCCCAGCAAGGAGTCGATGTGCTTGAACCTTTGCGTTAATCAGTTCCTTTTCACAATTAGCAATTTCGGGACCTATAACTGCTACATCATAGTTTGCGGTTTGGGGATCTTCAACCAATTCTGAAGATACCATTTCAAATGATAAGATTGCGTATTTGTATGCCTCAACGCAACAATTAAGGGCTTTCAAAGCCTGGGGAGAACCTGGTTTCTTAATTATTTCATTATATACATTCAACGATGCTTTGGCATTTGCTGCTCCTAATTTCATAATGAGGGTTCCTAATTGGGTTGTATCCATTGCCATAATGACCGGGAGTGGAAAGTGCTTTCAGGCAAAACCTGCGATTTGGAATTGCCTTGCCGTTGCATAAATTTTCTACTAGTTGCGATGAAGGTATCGAAAGGGAAACATTAGCCTTTGGAATAATTGCACTTGTTGACAAAGAAGAAAGGAAAAAGCGATAAGAAAATAACTAAAACTAAGCATAATTGATTTGGAGGAGCCATTGCCTTGTTGGCTACTATCTGAAGATATTTTTATTACAAATTTTGATCTAGTGATTTTTAATTTCTTTTACTACGTTTTATAAAGGTAAAAGATATCTATTTTGGATAAGCCTTAGTTACGATAACATACATTAGTATCAATTATAGCAATAAAGTTATCTTACAATTTTGTTAACGAAACTAATTTAGTAATTTATTTTCTAATATAAATGTTTGGTGTACAATTATATTGATTTCTCTTTTATTGAAAATTTTGGTTGCAATAAACTTTTCTTTTGGTGTGTAAATAAAACTAACCAACTCCACTAAATAATTACAAGCGGAAAATCAACTACTTTATCAAACCCAAATTCATCTAACATCTCTCCTCGGGAAAATAACAAACACACGAACCTCTGTATTCCTATTTAAAGGCACCTTATTAAGCTAGTCGTGACTTTTCCTCTCTCTCTAAATACACTTGGTTTGCAATTGGACTATAGTTTCTAAAACAAATGAATCCTTCTTATCAAGGTGAGGATGAGTGGCCAAGTAGCAACTCGCAAAGGTTTAATGAATTCAAGATTGATTTGAGAAGGTACATGAGTGGATGATTACCAACAGTGAGATGTAATTCTCGTTCCAAATGCAGGACCAATATAAATTCTCTCTCAATACAGGTCGTACCTTAGCAAGTCCTCTCCATACTGTTGAACACCTTCCTCGTGCAACACTTTCAGGTGCCCTCACTTTCATTCCTTACTTTGATCGAAGAACTCGATCTCAAAAGACATTATGCTTAGAGACTTGATTAAACCCCAATTTTAGCAAAAAAAAGAAGAAGAAGTATTCAGATCCTCTAAATGCCTTAGACCTCATCATCCACAAGCACGAGGTTGACAATTAGCGTCTCAACCAACTAGAGACACTCTCTTTCCACCATTAGCCGACACCTATAAGGATTGTCTTACCGATCATTAAATCTACACGTAAACACATTTCGAAATGCACATTGGTTGCATGCAATAATTTGGTAAATAAATAAGAACAGACAAAACTAGAGTAACACTACCTGCCACAGAGAGCTGCTTAGCGTCCCAATTACTCAATTTTCTAGGCACCTATTCTACCACAAACCGCAATGTAGAGTTAGAAACTCTGTTATGGAATAACGACGCTTTTAAATACATTTCAATATCTTTGGCCCTTTTAAGCCAAGTAAACTATTTAGCATGTTATTAAGATCATCACCCACTCCTTGAGAAAGAAAATCTGAGTTTTACGGGCATTGGCTCGATGGCTTGAGAAGCTAAAAAAGCGGTGAAGAATTCCTTTAAGGATCCTAACATTCTTTAAGTTCAATTTCAAATAGATTACAAAATCATATGCAAAGAAAAATGAGAAAGAACTGGCCCCATCTAGATAGTTTGATTCAATTTGTTAAAAAGAACTAAAGAACAAAATTGTAACACCCCAAACCCGGCCTAGACGCTATGACCCGGATCGATCGCCACATCAAGCGTTCAAAACATTCCGTATTACTTAGTTGGAAAATCTTAGTTGGTGATTGTAAAGACACTTTTAAAAGTAGGTTAAAGTGAGCAGAAGCCGTGCACCGGTAGGAAACCGGGAAGAAGAGGAGGTGAGTCAGGTCGGTTGCTTAAGTACCAAGCTCCCTTCGGATCCAATCCTAGACATGCATGCAGCCATTGCCACACTCTAACATCTAGTATGATTTGGAGAAAACCTTTTGGTTATGTCTCATTTTAAGAAAATGATTAAGGTTGAAAACGTTCTTGAAAACATTTATTTTCTTGGAAAAACATTTACTTTATGGAAACTTTGCGGCGTCATCGTGATCTTTTAAAACAAGTAGTTTTTATAAAGCGAACCCTAGTGCTAACCAAATTAATAATTCCCAAAATAAAATTAATTAAAAAAGCGGCCTTATTACAACTTTGAGCACAATAAAAATAATCCAAATTAAATGCTAAACTTATTTAAAATCGGCAATCAATCTTCGTGGCCACTCTGAATCGCCTTGACTCCAAGTCCACCAACTAGGCTCACGCAAGGATGGAAGACGAAGGGTGAGTTTGGGAAAACTCGGTGTATCTGAAGCCCATCCAAAGCCCAAATCAGCTCGAGCCCATTGGGCCTAAGCCCTATCTGAGATAACGATACACGGTGGGACGAAGCCCTTTTGATTCAGATAGTAAGGCCTTAGCCCTTTTTACATAACAATGTAGCCCATAGGCCCGTTCGATAACATAAGTTGAGAGTAATAATGCATGCAAACCCATGCTGGGAGACTACTCAACCCACCAACCGCTACAGGTCCCGTACCACCCTACACTCCTTGTGGGAATATCTCAACCCACCCACCCTACACTCCACAATGAAAAGAACGCACTCAAATATCGATAAGTTGAGGCAAAGCCTTGATGCGTGGATGAACCACTTCGATACTTCCTCCATCAATACCCCAATCCCATGCAACAGATATCAATAAAAGCATAATATGCAAAATATAGTATCAATTATTCATGCATTTTAGTCATTTTAAACCCTAAGGGTATTTCGGTAATTATGCTCTTCAGGGGTAATTTCGTAACTTACGTAACTATATAAGCTATTCCAGTAATTCTTAACAATTTTATGCAGTTTGTTTCTACCATCTAACTGACAGGCTACTTTGCCCATCTCTTACCCATATTGGTCCGTAAGCCCATTGGGCCCAATTTTGGCCCATCGAGGCCTCTTTTTCCGAAGTACGCTAAAATGTCACACGAACTTACCTACCGCTTTGCGGTGCTAGATCTAACAATTACTCTATGTCTTAAGAGCATTCGCATACTCACAAGCCTATGAAATGCCAGAATTTCAGCATTTCGGCTTTTGCCGAATTGAACTAAGGAAGGGGGGTTCGGTACACACTGATTAGCGACGGATTACTTCTTGAGATCACTTTCGATGTCCTACAATTGATTAGCAGTTCTTAATTACAAACCATAATCACTAAACCCTCAAAACTTACTTATCTATGATCGAACCATATCCCTAAAAAGCCTTTGAACCCTTACCTTTTGCCAAAATCGATAGCTAGCCCCGAATCCGATTGTTCCAATGATTCACGCTTTCAATCCAACACTTAAGAAGGCACTAATCATTGACAGAAAACATCAGTTAAAAACCCTTAGAGCCACATGCCCAAATCGATGCCTCCCTAATTTTAGGGACTTGACTTTTCTTAACTTTGCAAAATAAAACGATCCGAGATGATAAGTACTTACCCTTACTCCTACTTGATTTCCTCGCAATCCGGTGCAGATTTAACCTTAGAACAATGGTAAAACCCGAATCCAGGAGTTTGAAGAAGTTTCAGCTATAAGCCCCTAAACCAGTGGTATTTTCGGCTTTTGGGTGGTGAAGAAGATGATAATGTGGAACTATAACCTTGAAGTAGAACTGCTGTCAGGTATCTAGGATTAAGAAAAGATAATTGTAGATTAATAAAAACAAATAACATAGAAAAACCTGGCTTTGAAGAATTCGGCACAAGCAATGATCACAGGTTTTCGGCTTTTATGGATTCGGCAACAGTATTGATGAATAGCAGGTATGATGAATAGTTTTGAAGTAGAAAAATAGAAGAAGAAGAATAGGGGAGGTGCTAGTTTCGGCTAGAGAGGAAGAAGAGAGAAAAGAACAATCCTAAGGTGTAAAAGCAGAAGAAAACGGCACCATCAATACCCTAAGTGCCGAAATACTAACCTCATAATCCCCCTGCTGATTTTTCCCTCTTCAATTCCCATAATACGGCCAACTCCTAGCCTCATCCAAATCCCTTAAATCTCTCCCCTTATCCCTCCTTAATCCAAGCATTTAAACAGATCCAACTCTCTTCTAGCGAATCCACACGAACTCCAACACTTACCCCTCCCGCACTTAAAAATAAATGCATCTATTTGTCAACACAGGAATCGATCCCATGCCTTCCCCTTGCTCCACACGCCACTTTTCTAGGAGCCTAGTGGCGTCACCCTGCCACTTTACCAAGGCACTTTTGTGATGCAATTTACCCACAACTCTATTTAAGGGCCACTTAGCGAACCCCTAACTCCTAACTCTAAAATTCCAAAAATTCAACTGGGTTTGGCCAACTCATGGGCCTTCCATAAGCCCATTTACTTACTCAAAATATTAATTCCACATCCAAATACAAAATTTTAAAATCTTTACAAAATATTGAAAACCATGAATAAATCCGAAAAATCGGGATGTTACAAAAATGGATTAGTGGCGTGGTTTGATTTCAATTTACTAAGAACAACAAAATCTGCAAAATAGCACCATTTTTTTTCGACGAGATAGAGTAAAATATCTTAGTAATATCAATTTAAATGATCTTTTGTGCCCATATTTTCTTTACAAATGACTCATTATTCTTTCTTAAAGTTGAAGAAAGTAATTTTCAAAGGATAATGCTTTGTCAATTAAGAGGTAATGATTCCATGATTTGGTCTTTTGATAATAAGGAAAGTTCACTAGTACTTACGGATGCAAAGAATTAAAAAAAGCATTAAGGAGAAGGCAATTAAGGAAAGAAATAAACCGAAATGCGAGACAAAGACAAGTAGGGTGGGAGGCGGTAAATACTACTAGCTCTTTCTTACAAAAATCTCATCTTGGAATAATAGGTGTAATTACTACATATTTTTGCAAAGGTGTCATAAATGGAAGAGGTAAGAAGGTTGATATTTTTTCGGTTTGGTTAGATTCTAAGTCTACTTTGAATAGCTAATAATTGGAATATTAAGGATTAATTAACTTAATTGAATATGAAAAATATATATAATTTTACAGTGATTATTTAAATTAATTCACAGTTTCAACAGCAGCAATAATGGCAACACGCCTATGTCATCAACATTATATAGTATCAATCAAGATAACAAATTCACACATTATTATCTATACATATTCCCTTATTTTTTTGCCTAATACTCATTTGGATTTTCAAGCTCCAGAGTTGATGTTATCTTATATCCCAATGAGACATAATATTTCATAAATCGATTCCCAGCAAGGAGTCGATGTGCTTGAACCTTTGCGTTGATCAGTTCCTTTTCACAATTAGCAATTTCGGGACCTATAACAGCTACATCATAGTTTGCGGTTTTGGGATCTTCAACCAATTCTGAAGATACCATTTCAAATGATAAGATTGCGTATTTGTATGCCTCAACGCAACAATTAAGGGCTTTCAAAGCCTGGGGAGAACCTGGTTTCTTAATTATTTCATTATATACATTCAACCTTGCTTTGGTATTTGCTGCTCCTAATTTCATAATGAGGGCTCCTAATTGGGTTGTATCCATTGCCGCAATAACTTCGGGAGTGGAAAGAATTTTTAGGTAAAACCTTCGATTTTGAATTGCCTTGCCGTTGCATAAATTTTCTACTAGTTGCGATGAAGGTATTGAAAGGGAAACTGTGACAGCCCTAAAGTGACCCTAGTCGGAAAGCGGTTTCGGGACCGCTAAACCGAGTCACCAAATTATTTGAATATGATAATTATTGTCTAAAATATGTGAATATGAATGTGTGAAAGTTTTAAGCTTCGATTTAGCTAATTGCATGTGAATTTAGTCAACAGGACTTATGTGTGAGACTTTTGAAATGTGATAGGTTAATCTACAAGGATCTATTAGTGCATGTAATCAAAGGGGTGGACTTGCATGTCAATTTCCCCATTTAATTAGTAGTGGCCGGCCATGACAATAAGGGTGGACAGTAAAACATGTCATAAACATGTTGTGTTAATGGTTTATGTTAGAAATGATAAAATAAGGAGCATGGTAATAAAATAATGAAAAGGAAAATGATGAAGGAAAAAGAAAAGAAAAAAAAAAAGTTCTCATGTTGTGAACTTGGCCGAATAGAAGAAAGAAAGAGAGGGAAAAGAGCTTGGAGAAAATCGACTATGGTGGTTCACTAGGCTAAGGTATGTTGATGTTGTCCCATGAGATTCATGCATATTTTTAGTTGTTAGCTTGAGTTCTACCTACCCCATGGTCTAAATCTTTGCTATGAGATGGAGATGATATTCGGCCATGGGTGTTGCCTTCTTGGTTGGTGGTTGATGTTGTGGTGATGAGACATGAAGATGAGCTAAGTTTCAGCTAAGGTGGACTTGTGTTGATGTCATTTGCATGCTAAGTGTGAAGCTTTGTAATGATACATGTTATGGTGATTGATGACTCTTGGATTTTCTTTTTAGCATTTTTGAGTTAGACATTAAGTTCTTTGTTTAACCCATGACCAAAATTGAAATGGTATGGTGTCTTGATGCATTCGGCCATGGTAGGAAGTAGATGAGAATTGATAGTAAGGTGAAGTGCAAATATTAGTATTTGATTATTAGTGTATATATGTGTATTAGCCGAGTTTTGAACTTGAAACGAAATGGTATGTAGTCAATACAAGTAACCATATTTGTAGAATGTATTAAGTATAGAATCGGCCTCAACATAGACATGCATATTCGGCCACATGAGGTAGATTGATGTTTCATGTATTCGGTTAGAGGCAAGCATATTGATGCTTTTATCTTGGCTTAGATAATCGGCTAAAAGAGAGTGTGGGCTAATATGTTGAGTTGAATCATGATTTCATATATATGTGACTCTAATGTCTAATGTATATATGGGTTAAGTACCTTGAGTTTCTCTTTTTGATGTTCAAATGATTAAATCAATTTATTTGTTAAATTAAGCTCAAGAGCAAGGGAACTAAATCCGATAAAGGGAAGGAAAAAATGATCGAATAGCCATCGAAATCGTTCGACAACATCCGAGGTAAGTTTTGAGTAATGAAACTTAGTTTACGATTTGATTAAGTCATGACGTATAATCATAACAAATATACGGTGATATAATGATTCTACTTGAATTATGTGTTGAGTTAATTGGTGCATGCGTATGATGGGTAGCCGTATGTGCATAGAAATCATGTCATGAAGCAAGCCAAATCATCTTTGTTAGTATGTGGCTATTGAGCGAAAATAGGAATGCTTAATAATTGATTTGTGTTTGAATTCTAGTTATGAAAATGAAATAAAGATCGTCATGATTTCTTGATATGTGCATGAATATTCGGATGATAACGAAGGCATTTGTGCTAGTGACTAATTAGGGCTAAGTCCGAAGGCATTTGTGCGAGTTACTATATATGGGCTAAGTCCGGAAGGCATTGGTGCGAGCTACTATATCCAGGCTAAGTCCCGAAGGCATTTGAGCGAGTAGCTATATCCGGTTAAATCCCGAAGGTACTTGGTTTGGGAACGAGCAATTTTGCTGTAATAATTCCAATTAATATGCTCGTAAAATCCCAACGATGAGGTATGTTTCGTATATGCATTGGATTAATTGATTCCTTTTAAATAGTATTCGTTCAGTCGATTAATGAGCTTCCGGCTTTTGGTTAAGTTGATTTCCTATGTATGAGTATAAGGGTTGGTAATGTGAAGTAGGTATGATTTTGAGAATGTGTGTATATGAAATCATCCGTTTAGTCATATGAATGCTATACTTCAATTGTGCCTAATTTCATTGCACAAAACTTACTAAGCATTAAATGCTTACTCCGTTTCTTTGATTCTCTGTTTTATAGATTTTGGTTCGTCAGCTATCAGACTCGGGATTGTTGAAGTCAAAGTCGTCTACACTATCAAAGCCCTTTTGGTACACTTTTGGTTGAACTCTGAAAATGGCATGTATAGGACTACCCTTTTTGTTGTTGGTCATGTACCCTTTGGTTTTGTATAAATTTGGATAGCCATGCGAAAATGGCTTATATACACTTTGAGCATAGCGTTATAATCGTTTTGTATGTTGTTCATTGAGAGGTATGGAAATGTTTGGTAACGATTAGCCATTGGAATGGTTAATCATGATCATTTTGGTGCTTTGTATGACAAATTCTAGTTGATTCATGGAAAACCATGAAATAGGTAAAGTTTACCTTAAAAACAGATGCTGACAGCAGCAGTGGTGTGGATTTGAAAAATCACTAAAAATAGTAGGAATGGAATTAAATAGTGAATAAATTATTTAATCGAACCTTGATGAATCTACTTTCATATGAAAGAAACGAAATGATCATATAAGTCGTATTTTAAGAGATATTTAAGTTTTCGTGGAACTGGGCTAGAGCGATTTCTGGATCCCCTGTTTTGACTTTGGAAATTCACTATAAATTAACCAGAGATAATTAGAAGTCATGCCCTATATGTACGGATTCCTTTTCAAATATAGTTTCTTTAGAAACAAACGGCATAAGTAATGAAGCCCTGTACAGGAAGATATATAAGTCGTAATTCATAAAGGTGAGAGCGATCGAACCACGAAGCAGGGAGATTTTAACTAATAAAATGTACTAATTGTCCTGATCAAAAATTATAGAAAAAAATTAGTAGATGGATATATGAGTCTAGTTTTAGGAAAATTTACGAATTAGTTTTCGATCTTTGGAACTCAAGATATGATTTTTAACGTGATGTTGATGCGTTAGCCACTTGTCTGGAAATTTTAAAATGGATTGTGAAAATAAATGAATTATGTCTATTAGCACCTCGTGTTCGACTCCGGCAACGGTCTCGGGTGCGGGGTGTTACAGAAACATTAGCCTTTGGAATAATTGCACTCGTTGACAAAGAAGAAGGCAAAAAAACTGATAAGAAAATAACTAAAACTAAGCATAATTGATTTGGAGGAGCCATTGCCATCTTGACTACTATCTGAAGATATTTTTTATTACAAATTTTGATCTTGTGATTTTTAACTTCTTTTACTATGTTTTATAAAGGTAAAACAAATCTATTTTTGGATAAGTCTTAGTTACGATAACATACATTAGAATCAATTATAACAATAAAGTTATTTTACAATTTTGTTAATGAAACTAATTTAGTAATTTATTTTCTAATATAAATGTTTGACTGTACAATTATATTGATTTCTCTTTTTATTGAAAATTTTGGTTGCAATAAACTTTTCTTTTGGTGTGTAAATAAAACTAACCAACTCCACTAAATAATTACAAACAGAAACTCAACTACTTTATCAAACCCAAATTCATCTAACATCTATCCTCAAGGAAAATAACAAACACCTAAACCTCTGTATTCCTATTTTAAGGCACCTTCTTAAGCTAGTCAGCAGGTTTTTTACTCTCTCTCGAAATACACTTGGTTTGCAATTGGACTATTGTTTCTAAAAACAAATGAATCCTTCTTATCAAGGCCGAGGACGAGCTGGCCAAGTAGTAACCTGCAAAGGTTTAACGAATTCCAAGATTTATTTGAGAACGTTCATGAGTGGATGATTACCAATGGTAGACACAATTCTCGGTCCAAACAGACCAATATAAATTCTCTCTCAATACGGGCCGTACCTTAGCAAGTCCTCTCTATACTGCTAAACACCTTCCTCGTGCAACACTTTCAGGCGCCCTCACTTTCATTCCTTACTTCGATCGAAGAACTCGATCCCAAAAGACAGTATGCTTAGAGACTTGATTAAACCCCAATTTTAGCAAAAAAAAGAAAAAAAGAAAAAGCATTCAGATCCACTAAATGCCTTAGACCTCATCATCTACAAGTACGAGGTTGACAATTAGCGTCTCAACCAACTAGAGACACTCTTTTTCCACCATTAGCCGACACCTATATGGATTGTCTTACCGATCGTTCAATCTATACGCAAACACATTTCAAAATTCACATTGGTTGCATGCAATAATTTGGTAAAGAAATAAGAACAGACAAAACTAGAGTAACACTACCTGCTAGAGAGAGCTGCTTAGCGTCCCAATTACTCAATTTTCTAGGCACCTATTCTACCACAAACCGCAATGTAGAGTTAGAAACTCTGTTATGGAATAACGACACACCCAAATACATTTCAATATCTTAGGCCCTTTTTAAGCCCTTTTTAAGCCAAGTAAACTACTTAGTATGTTACTAAGATCATCAACCACTCCTTCAGAAAAGAAAATGCTGGTTTTCTGGGCATTGGCTCGATCGCTTGAGAAGCTAAAGAAAGCGGTGAAGAATTCCTTTAAGGATCCGAACATTCTTTAAGTTCAATTTCAAATAGATTACAAAATCATATGCAAAGAACAAATGAGAAAGAACTGGCCCCATCTAGATAGTTTGATTCAATTTGTTAAAAAGAACTAAAGAACAAAATGGATTCGGTGGCGTGGTTTGATTTCAATTTACTAAGAACAACAAAATGCTGCAAAGTAGCATCATTTTTTTTCGACAGATAGAGTAAAATATCAAAGTAATATCAATTTAAATGACCTTTTTGTACCCATATTTTCTTTACAAATGACTTATTATTCTTTCTTAAAGTTGAAGAAAGTAATTTTCAAAGGATAATGCTTTGTCAATTAAGAGGTAATGATTCCATGATTTGGTCTTTTGATAATAAGGGAAAGTTCACTAGTACTTCTAGATGCAAGAAATTAAAAGAAAGCATTAAGGAGAAGGCAATTAAGGAAAGAAATAAACTAAAATGCAGTACAGCACAAGTAGGCTGGGAGACGGGAAATACTACCAGCTCTTTCTTACAAAAATCTCATCTTGGAACAATATGTGTAATTACTACATATTTTTGCAAAAGTGTCATAAATGGAACAATATGTGAATAGCTAATAATTGGAATATTAAGGATTAATTAACATAATAAATATGAAAAAAAATATAATTTTACAGTGATTATTTAAATTAATTCACAGTTTCAACAGCAGCAACAATGGCAACACGCCTATGTCATCAATATTATATAGTATCAATCAAGATAACAAATTCACACATTATTATCTATACATATTCCCTTAATTTTTTGCCTAATACTCATTTGGATTTTCAAGCTCCAGAGTTGATGTTATCTCATATCCCATTGAGACATAATATTTCATAAATCGATTCCCAGCAAGGAGTCGAGGTGCTTGAAACTTTGCGTTAATCAGTTCCTTTTCACAATTAGCAATTTCGGGACCTATACTTGACTACATCATAGTTTGCGGCTTGGGGATCTTCAACCAATTCTGAAGATACCATTTCAAATGATAAGATTGTGTATTTGTATGCCTCAACGAAACAATTAAGGGCTTTCAAATCCTAGGGAGAACCTGGTTTCTTAATTATTTCATTATATACATTCAATGTTTCTTTGGCATTTCTTCTTTGTTAATTTCATAATGAAGGTTCCTAATTGGGTTGTATCCATTGCGACAATAACCCGGAGTGGAAAGTGCTTTCAAGCAAAACCTGCGATTTTGAATTGCCTTCTTTGTTGCATAAATTTTCTACTAGTTGCGATGAAGGTATCGAAAGGAAACATTAGCCTTTGGAATAATTGCACTTGTTGACAAAGAAGAAAGCGAAAAAAGCGATAAGGAAATAACTAAAACTAAGCATAATTGATTTGGAGGAGCCATTGCCTTGTTGACTACTATCTGAAGATATTTTTTATTACAAATTTTGATCTTGTGATTTTTAATTTCTTTTACTACGTTTTATAAAGGTAAAACAAATCTATTTTGGATAAGTCTTAGTTACGATAACATACATTAGTATCAATTATAACAATAAAGTTATTTTACAATTTTGTTAACGAAACAAATTTAGTAATTTATTTTCTAATATAAATGTTTGATGTGCAATTATATTGATTTCTCTTTTTATTGAAAATTTTGGTTGCAATAAACTTTTCTTTTGGTGTGTAAATAAAACTAACCAACTCCACTAAATATTTAAAAACGGAAACTCAACTACTTTATCAAACCCAAATTCATCTAACATCTCTCCTCAGGGAAATTAACAAACACCTGAACCTCTGTATTCCTATTTAAAGGCACCTTCTTAATCTAGTCAACAGCTTTTTTCCTCTCTCTCGAAATACACTTGGTTTGCCATTGGACTATAGTTTCTAAAATCAAATGAATCCTTCATATCAAGGCTGAGGACGAGCTGGCCAAGTAGCAACCGTCAAAGGTTTAACGAATTCCAAGATTGATTTGAGAAGGTACATGAGTGGATGATCACCAATGGTAGACAGAATTCTCGGTCCAAACAGACCAATATAAATTCTCTCTCAATACGGGCCGTACCTTAGCAAGTCCTCTCCATACTGCTGAACACCTTCCTCGTTCAGCACTTTCGGGGGCCCTCACATTCATTCTTTACTTCTATCGAAGAACTCGATCTCAAAAGACAGTATGCTTAGAGACTTGATTAAACCCCAATTTTAGCAAAAAAAAAGAGAAGCATTCAGATCCTCTAAATGCCTTAGACCTTATCATCTGCAAGCACAAGGTTGACAATTAGAGTTTTAACCAACTCGAGACACTCTCTTCCACCATTAGCCGACACCTATATGGATTGTCTTACCGATTGTTCAATCTACGCATAAACACATTTGAAATTCACATTGGTTGCATGCAATAATTTGGTAAAGAAATAAGAACGGACAACACTAGAGTAACACTACTTGCCATAGAGAGCTACTTAGCATCCCAATTACTCAATTTGCTACGCAGCTATTCTACCAAAAACCGCAATGTAAAGTTAGAAACTCTGTTATGGAAGAATAGCACTCCTAAGTACATTTCAATTTCTTGGGCCCTTGGTAAGCCAAGTAAACTACTTAGCATGTTACTAAGATCATCACCCACTCCTTCAGAAAAGAAAATGTTGGTTTTTTGGGCGTTGAGTCGATGGCCTGAGAAATTAAAGAAGTGGTGAAGAATTCCTTTAAGGATCTGAACATTCTTTAAGTCCACTTTTGAATAGATTATGAAATCATTTGTTAAGGTCAAAAGAGAAAGAACTGGCCCCATGTAGATAGTTTGATTTCAATTTGTTAAAAGAACTAAAGAACAAAATGGATCCGGTGGCGTGGTTTGATTTTAATTTACTAAGAATAACAAAATGATGCAAAGTAGCATCATTTTTTTCGACGATAGAGAAAAGATCTTAGTAATATCAATTTAAATGATCTTTTGTACCCATATTTTCTTTACAAATGACTCATTATTCTTTCTTGAAGTTGAAGAAAGTAAGTTTAAAAGGATAATGCTTTGTCAATTAAGAGGTAATGATTCCATGATTTGGTCTTTTGATAATAAGGAAAGTTCACTAGTACTTACGGATGCAAGGAATTAAAAGAAAGCATTAAGGAGAAGGCAATTAAGGAAAGAAATAAAATGAAATGCGATGCTGCACAAGTAGGGTGGGAGTCGGTAAATACTACCAGCTCTTTCTTACAAAAATCTCATCTTGGAATAATAGGTGTAATTACTGCATATTTTTGCAAAAGTGTCATAAATGGAAGAGGTAAGAATGTTGATATTATTTTGGTTTGGTTAGATTATGAGTCTACTTTGAATAGCTAATAATTGGAATATTAAGGATTAATTAACTTAATGGAATATGAAAAAAATATATAATTTTACAGTGATTATTTAAATTAATTCACAGGTTCAACAGCAGCAACAATGGCAACACGCCTATGCTCTCAATATTATATAGTATCAATCAAGATAACAAATTCACACATTATTATCTATACATATTCCCTTAAATTTTTGCCTAATACTCATTTGGATTTTCAAGCTCCAGAGTTGATGTTATCTCATATCCCATTGAGACATAATATTTCATAAATCGATTCCCAGCAAGGAGTCGAGGTGCTTGAACCTTTGCGTTAATCAGTTCCTTTTCACAATTAGCAATTTCAGGACCTATAACATGTAACGCCCCAATTTTCGGGAATTCTGTGAATGTTGGCATAGGTTTAATTATGTTAGTGGGCCTCTAGAAGGCCCAAGCTTAAGATAGAATCCGGTAATTTTAGTTAATTTTTGTTCCATAAGAGAAAGGGGGTGAAATTATGAAATAGAACCTATGTGAAAGTGTTTGAAAATGCTATAGGCTAAATTGAAGTGGCCAAATAAATAGGAGTGCAAAATAGGAGGATTTGCATGACAAACCTCCCATTTTACATGAAGTGGCCAGCCATCATGTTGTTGTAGACAATATGAGCACTTGATATCCATAATTCATGGTACAAATTGATAATCGGTTAGGTAAATGTTTCATGATAATGGATTAGGTAAATATTCCATGATAATGGGTTAGGTAAATGTTCCATGATAATGGTTTAGGTAAATGTTCCATGATGGGCATTTCATGTCTTTTGTATTAAAGAATTAAATGGATGAAATATGAAATTTTATTAAAAGAAAAAGGGTGAAAAGAACAAAGTTTTGTCCATCTTTGTTCATCATAGCGAAAGTTAGAGAAGAGAAAGGAGAGGAGAAAGCTCTTGAGTATTCGTCACTAGGAGGAGGAAAATTGAAGGTAAGTTCTTGGCACCTTGCTTCTATTTTGAGGTTCATGAGTTCTTCTTGATTCTACCTTAACTCTTGAAGCATATTTTGGTTTTTAGTTGTGTTGTGAGCATTTAGTCATGAATTAAAATGAAGGAAATGCTTGTTGTTTCATGCTCTTTTGATGAAAAATGGAAGATAGGTGAAGTTGAGCCAAACAAATGAGCATGCATGTGCCTTAGATGCTAAGGGAAAAATCGGCTAACATGTTGTGCTTTAAAATGATGAAATGGAGATTATACTTAAGTAAAATCATAGATATGTGATGATTGATTGGTGATATACATGTTTAAATAACAAGCATGCAAGTTAGGTGTGAAAGAGTGATTTGGTAATAAATCTGCTTGGGACAGCAGCAGTAACGTGACTTTGGAAAATCACCATAAATTGTGGGAGATGAATTAGAAGCTGAATAAATTATGTAATTAAAGCTTATTGAGTCTAGTTTCAAATGAAATAAACAAGAACATATTTTGAATTCTGTATAATGAGAAATTTGATTCGTAATGAAGAGTCGTCAGATTAGTTAAACAGTGAAACATGGGAAACTTTGAGAAAAATCTGGTATTGATTGGCTAAACCAAAAATTCTGAAAATTTTACGGATAAAAGATATATGAGTCTATTTTCAGGGAAAATTAACGGCACTTGATTTAGAGTTTCGTGGCTCCAGTTATAAATGATTTAGTGACTGTTGCTCAGGAAGACAGCTTGCAGTGAAATTATGATTATGTGGTAAACACTGACAAAAATTTGTTAATGAGTTGCTTATTGATTTCTTATAAGCTTACTCTGATCTGTAGGTGTGATTGGCTGAATATTGTAAGGGGTTAATACGTAGTTCGTATTTGAATAGTTAGATTAACGTGTTAGTAATCCAGTTGTAGGCGGTTCGTGTGTGGATCTCATCGACATATAAATGCAAGCGGTGTGTAACTAACACCCTCTTATAGACTAGATCGGCACAAGCCGAAATGCCGAAATGCCGAAAAGTCGATATTTTGAGATCTTGCGAGTGTGTGAATGCTCATGAGATTAATAGTTTGATATATATGGTAAATTAAAGTGATAAGACTGCGAGTCGCGATTACATGCATTCGATATTTTTGGGCTTAATGGGCCAAAAGCGGGATAATGGGCCAATGACCCCAAATTAATAAGAAAAAGCGATAAGTGTTTTTGATAGTACGTAAATGGCTATGTTATGTATGAAAACCTTAAGAATAGTTAAATTACTTGAATACCCCTATGTATGCAAAATTACCATTATACCCTAGGGTTACTTTTGGTGAAAAGCATGACGATCGATTACATACGATGTATGCCATGATTATATATCGTGGCATGGGGACTTGGGTTATACTATGGAGGAAGCGTCACGGTGGCTATGCCACAATTATACGATCTGGTGGCTCGCCACATATATACATCTGGTGGCTATGCCACAATTATCTGATCTGGTGGCACTGCCACATATATTTGTTCTGGTGGCTCTGCCACAATATCTATATCTGGTGACTTCGTCAAAATATCTGGCAGCCTCGCTGCGATTTACGTGGTGTGTAGTGGTTGGGTGGGTCGAGTAGTCTCCCCACATGGTGTAAAGGCTGATGTGAGGTGTTATGGATGAATCGGGTTAGGTTTACGCATAAACATATAATATTTGTTACGTTACATTATGGGCCTATGGGCTTTATTTCGATTACATTGCGGGCTAAGGCCAACTTATTCTATTTACGTGGTTTGAGTGATATAGGCTATGGTTGGGTTAATTTACACCTTGAGTTTTCCTCAAACTCACCCTTTTATTTTCATCCACGCAGTAATCCCCAACCATAGTGGGCTTAGAGTCGTGAGGGAATTGGAGTGGCCACATTACGAAAGTTTGATTTTCTTACGGTGAACTGGACATCCTTTTATTTACGTTTGAAGTTTTGGGTTTTAAATGTAATAAGGCCGCTTAATTATTTTGATGGTTTTAATATGTATTACTAAGATAGGTATTACTTATTTTAACTGTTGAAATTGGATAGCTTTAGGGCGTGTTTTCAAAAACAACAATTGATTTCAAAATAACACGACAACAAGCAAAGCTTCCGCAATGAAAGTATTTTCCAAAATTAATCACTTTTCCTAAAAATGACTTAATCAAATCGGTTTCCTAGAAATATCCATGACGTTAAGGTGCGGCAATGGCGGTATGCATGTCTAGGATTCGATCCGAAGGGAGCTTGGTACTTAAGAAGTCCGATGGACTCAACACCTCTTTTCCGGTTTCCTACCTGGTGCACAGCTTCCATTCACTTTAACTGTAACATCCTGATTTTTGGGTTTATTCGCGATTTTCAATATTTTGTAAAGATTTTTAAAATTTTGTATTTGGATGTGGAATTAGTATTTTGAGTAGGTAAATGGGCTTATAGAAGGCCCATGAGTTGGCCAAAACCCAGTTGAATTTTTGGAATTTTAGACTTAGGAGTTAGGGGTTACGGCTAAGTGGCCTTAAGTGGAGTGATGGGTAAATTGCATCACAAAAGAGCCTTGGTTAAGTGGCAAGGGTGGCGCCACTAGGCTCCTAGAAAAGTGGCGTGTGGAGCTTTGGGAAGGCAAGGATCGATTCCTGTGTTGGCAAATAGATGCATTTATTTTTTAGTGCGGGAGGGGTAAGTGTTGGAGTTCGGTGGATTACGCTAAAGGAGAGTTGGATCGGTTTAAATGCTTGGATTAAGGAGGGATAAGGGAGAGATTTAAGGATTTGGATGAGGCTAGGAGTTGGTAGAATTATGGGAATTGAAGAGGGAAAAATCGGCGGGGGGCTATGTTGTTAGTATTTGGCACTTAGGGTATTGAGTGGTGCCGTTTTCTTCGCTTTAACACCTTAGGGTTGTTTTTCTCTCTTTTTCCTCTCTAGTGAAACTACCACCTCCACTATTCCTCTTCTTCTATTTTTCTTTCTTCTTCTTCAAAACTATTCATCATACCTGCTATTCATCAATACTTTTGCGAATCCATAAAAGTGAAATCTGTGATCATTGCTTGTGCTGATTTCTTCAAAGTCGGGTTCTCCTATGTTCTTTTGTTTTATTAATTTGCAATTATCTTTTCTTAATCCTAGATCTCGACCGCAATTCTACTTCAAGGTTGTAGCCCACATTATCATCTTCTTCATCACACAAAAGCGAAAAACCATAGATTTGGGGGCTTATAGCGAAACTTCAAGACTTTGGGGAATCGAGTTCTCTGTCGTTTGATAGATAAATCTACACTAGATTGCGTGGAAATCAAGTGGGAGTAAGGGTAAATCGTATCATCTCGGATCTGTTCTTATTTTGCAAAGTTAAGAAAAGTCGAAGTCCCTAAAATTAGGGAGGCTGTCGATTTGGGCATATGGCTCTAAGAGTCTTTAGCGATGTTTTCTTTTGGTGACTAGAGTCTTCTTGACATTGAATCTAAGGCGTGGTTCATTGGAGCAATCGGATTCGAGCTACTATCGATTTTGGCAAAAGGTAAGGTTTCAAAGGTTTTTAGGGATATGGTTCGATCATGGATAAGTAAGTTTCGGGGTTTAGTGATTATGGTTTGTAAATAAGAACGTGCTAATAAATTGTAGGACATCGAAAGGGATCTCGAAGCGGTCGTCATGAATCAAGTGTGTCTAGAACACCCTTTCTTAGTTCAATTAAAAAGCGAAAATCTTAAAATCCGGCATTTCATGATCATGTGAGTATGCGAATGCTCTCAAGGCATAGAGTAATTGTTAGATCTGCACCGCAAGGTGGTAAGCAAGTTCGTGTGACGTTTT
The DNA here is from genome assembly GCF_025698485.1 of Gossypium arboreum. Classification (NCBI taxonomy): domain Eukaryota; kingdom Viridiplantae; phylum Streptophyta; class Magnoliopsida; order Malvales; family Malvaceae; genus Gossypium; species Gossypium arboreum. The sequence goes on from NW_026440355.1 coordinate 30,388, forward strand.
AACGTATTTGGAAAAAAGGGCTCGATGGGCAATGGCGGGCCCAATGGGCTTACGGACCAATATGGGTAAGAGATGGGCAAATTAGCACATTAGGTAGATGGTGGAATCAAATTGCATAAAGCGATAAAAATTCTGAATTAGCTTGTGTAGTAGCGTAGATCACGAAATTACCCTAAAGAGCAAAATTACTGAAATTACCCTAAAGAGCAAAATTACCAATATACCCTAGGGTTTAAATTGGTGAAGCGCATGAATAATCAATGTTGTATTTTACATGATATGCTTTTATTAATATCATTGCATGGGGTTGGGGTATTAATGGAGGAAATCTTGAAAGTGGTTCATCCACGTCTTGGAGGCTTTGCCTCAATCGTTGAAATTTGCGGCGTTCTTTGCAAGAATGTGGTGTGTGAAATTTGGGTGGGTTGAGATATTCCCACATGGTGTGTAGAAATTTGATGCAGGCGGTGTAGCGGTTGGTGGGTTGAGTAGTCTCCTCGGATGGGCTTGCATTCATTATTTCTGTTGATACTCATATTCTTGAAGCGGGCCTATGGGCCTTTGTTATGTAAAAGGGCTAAGGCCTTGCTCTTGTGATACGAAAAGGGCTTGACCTCTTGTGTCTTGTTATCTGAATAGGGCTTAGGCCCAATGGGCTCAGCTGAATTGGGCTTTGGATGGGTTTCTGTATACATTGAGTTTTCCAAACTCACCCCTTCCTCCTCCCTCCTTGCGGGTGAGCCCTAGTTGGTGGACTTGGAGTGGGCGGGATTGAGTGGCCATGAAGATGGATTGCCAATTTTAAACAAGTTTAGCATTTAATTTGGATTATTTTATTTTATTATGTTTAAAGTTGTAATAAGGCCGCTCTTTTAATTATTTTTATTTTGGGGATTATTAAAGCTGGTTAGCACTAGGGTTCATTTTATAAAAACTACTTGATTTTTAAAAGATCACGATGGCATAAAGTTTCCATAAAGTAAATGTTTTTCCAAGAAATAAATATTTTAAACAAGCGTTTTCAACTTAAACATTTTCTTAAGAGGCGGACATAATCAAGCGATTTTCTCAAAATTATACGAGATGTTAGAGTGTGGCAATGGTGGTGTGCATGTCTAGGATTGGATCCGGAAGAGCTTGGTACTTAGCGGTCAAGCGGACTCACCTCCTCTTTTACGGTTTCCTACGGTGCACGACTTCTATTCACTTTAACCTACCTTTAAAAGTGTCTTTTACAACACCAACTCAATTTGTTCCAAACTAAGTGTCTGGAATGTTTTGAGCGCATCAATGTGGCGCATCGATCCGGTCATAACGTCCGGGCCGGGTTTGGGGTGTTACATTTAGTGGTATCGAGCTTTGGTTGCAACAACTCGGTACGTGGATGGTCGAAAATCTTTTCAAAAACTTAGGCCTAAGAAGGGTATTTTTAGAAATGGTAAGTTTTTGAAGATGTTCAAGTTTTTTCTATTTGTTAAGCGGGGTTAAATCAATAGTTTTAAAATAAAAGTGTTTTCAAATAAAATCTTTTATTTTCGGTAAATAAAAACATGGTATTTGAAATTTTAAATAGATTGATAAATGAGTGGCTGCTTGAATCCCGACACCAAGTCTGTAAGTATCTTTTCGCTCTATATATATCTTGTCTTGTCTTGTAAATATCTGTAGATAATCTTGAGCCTTAGAGATAGAGCTATTGATGATGTAGTATTAGGACTACAAAATGGAACCATAGCTAAATTATGATTCTGTGAAATAACTTTAAAACTTTATTTGTTCATAAGACATTCGGTATTAAGCAGTGAAACCGGTAAACTAATGTCATAAAATTCGTGTCAGATAAATCGTTATGAGTACAAGGGCTACTCGAGGAAGAGGCCGTGGTCGAGGCCGAGGTAGCACTCAAGCTGGATCGGCGTCATCGAACACGTGCCGGTGGCGAGGTAAATCCACCGCCGATTAATGAAAATGGGCCGTATGGCCAAAATTTGCGGGGATGACGCTTTGTCTCGAGGCCATGTTGAGGGTTTTGGAAAGGGTGGCGGAGCTAACGTCGAGCCCATGAATAGGGGTCCATTTACGAACGACTTGAACCAACAGATTTGAGATTTTTAGGCGTGTCTGGGTGGCCCCAAATGTGGTAATCTTGGTTGGAAGCCACAGAGCGGATCATGGACGACTGGACCGCTCGGAGAAGCGAAATTGAAAAGGCGGTGTTGTTCTTTGCGGGATGAAGCGTGTCGATGGTGGATTCTTGTGAGAGAAGGTACCCCGGTGAGAGGGTAACATGGGAGCTGTTCAAATAGACCTTTAAGGCGAAATATGTTGGAGCTAGCTATGTAGATGCACGCAGAAAGGAGTTCTGAATCGACTCGTGGAAATAAGACCATTCTTTGAATATGAGGCGGAGTTTCTACGATTGAGTCGGTATGCTAATGGCATCGTTTCCACTTGAATATGGTAGCGCAGCGTCACGTTTTGAGATGGCCTTAGAGATGAGTTAAGGGTGCTCATAGCTCCATGAAGGAGCGAGATTTATTTGACTTGGTAGAGAAGGCTAAGATAGCCGAGAAAGTGAAGCAAACCGAACGGAGGAATCGTGATAAGGACCGGAATCGGTTCGGGAGGGATCTTGGACCAGTGGTCTTTGTAAATCGAAATGTTAAAAGAGCTAGGATGGGGAACGGTTCGGCGATTCCGGTGAACAGGTAGACCGCAAGCTTGTGGAGATTGCGGCGAGAATGCATCAAGGAGAGTCTTTGAAGCGTTAAGGGCTTGTTTTCGTTGTGGGTCTAAGGAGCATAGGATTAAGGATTGTCTAGGAGGGCCTCCAGCTCAAGTGGCGAACAAGGGCGGCGGCCGGCTCAACTTTGTGAGGATGGACCACCGCTGCCAAGAGGTCGTGGACAAGGTCGCGGAGGTAATGGCCGTGGGCGTGGGGCACCGGCGAGGGTATTAATAACGCGGATGCTCGTCGGCCACTTTGGTGTATCTTTGCTCGTCGCGCTTGAGGAGGTGGCCTTTTGATGTCATAAGCTGTACGTTTTTATCTATGGTGTACCTTATCTTGCTCGATTGATGTGGGATCAACCCATTCGTATGTGGCATATAACATTTACGGGCACCTTTGGCGTGCACTTGAGGAGACCGTATGTGGGGTGTCCGTGATAAGTCCTTTAAGTCATTCGGTTAAGGTAGAGAAACTCTTCAAGGAGGTGCCTCACGGAGATTCAAGGCAAGGTTTTACGTGGGGATTTGATGGAGTTACCGTTTGAAGAATTGATCGATCCTAGGGATGGATTGGTTGACCAAGCATAAGGCAACTTTGGATTGTGCGACTAAGAGGATGGTGTTAAGAACTATCAATGATGAAGAGGTTATGATCATTGGAGAACGAAGGATTACTTATCCAATGTAGTATCGGCGTTGAGGGTTTGAAAGCGATGCGCAAGGGATGCGAGGCATATCGGCTTTGGTAAGTCAAGTGGCGAGGATCATTGTGGAGACCATCGAATTGTTAGGGAATTCGGGATGTTTTCCGGAAGAGCTTCTGGATTACCTCCCAATCGGAAGTTGAGTTTGGAATCGATTTGTTACGGGGACGGCTCAGGTCTCTATTGCACCTATAGGATGGCCAGAAGGAGTTGGTGGGCGAAGGCTCAAATTCAAGAGCTATTAGATAGAGGCTTCATTAGGCCTAGTGTGTCTCCTTGGGGAGCACCGGTCTGTTGTAAAGAAGAAGGGCGAACGATGCGCATGTGCATCGATTATCGCATGATTGAACAAGCGGCGATTAAGAATAAGTATCCACTACCAAGGATTGATGACTGTTCGATCAATTTAGGGAGCTTTGGTATTCTCCAAAATCGATCTTCGTTCGGATACCATCGGCTAAGGGTAAAGAAGGGGATATTCATAAGACTGACATTTGAACTCGATATGGACATTATGAGTTTGTGGTCATCTTGTTTGGGCTAACGAACGCACTGCAGCTTTTATGGATCGATGAATCGAGTATTCCAACCTTACTTGGATCGGTTTGTAGTCGTCTTTATCGGCGATATCTTGGTATACTCAAACAGAGGCGAAGCATGATGAGCATCTCCGTATTGTCTTTGCAAGTGTTAAGGGAAGGAGCTCTATGCGAAATTTAGCAAGTGTGAATTCGGTTGAAAGAGGTAACCTTCCTAGGACATGTGGTCTCTGCCGGGGATTAAGGTGGATCCTCGTAAAATTGAAGCTATTCGGAATGGAAGCCACCTAGGTCGATGTCGAAATTCGGAGTTTCCTAGGGTTGGCGGGTTACTCTGAAGGTTTGTGGAGGGTTTCTCGGTAATGGGCGCCCTTGACAAAACTCATAAGGAAAGGAGTACCATTTATGCGGACCGAGAAACAGCAAAAAGCTTTTGATCAGTTGAAAAAGGTATTGACCAAAGCGCCGGTGTTGATTCAACCGGTGTGCAGGAAGGACTTCACCAGTATATAGCGATCGTCGCATGTGGGGTTAGGTTGCATCTTGATGCAAGAGGGCAAGGTGGTCGCTTATGCATCACGGACGACTTAAGGCTCATGAGGTGAATTACCCTACGCATGATTTGGAGCTAGCGGCGGTGATTTTTGCGTTAAAATTTGGAGACATTACTTATATGGGGAGAAGTGCATCATATACATAGATCATAAGAGCTTAAAGTATTTGTTGACTCGAAGGAGTTGAACCTTAGGCAACGAAGGTGGGTGGAGTTGCTTAAAGACTACGATTGTTCGATGAGAACCACCGAGGAAAGGCTAATGTGTTGGCGGATGCATTGAGTCGAAGGGTTATTACGGATTTGAGAGCCTTGTTCGCACGATTAAGTCTATTCGATGATGGAAGCTTGTTGGCGAAGCGCAAGTAAGGCCTACTTGGACTGAACAGATTAAGGAAAAAGCAGTTGAAGGGCGATTCATTAGCTCTTGGTTCCGACAAGTTAAGAGTGGTGAGAACGAGGATTTTGGGTTGAACAGTGAAGGAGTTACGTGTTTTCGTGGAAGGGTTTGTATTCCAAAGGATCTGAATTGAGGCGATTAATTCTAAAAGAGGCTCATGGTGGACTCGTGCCATGCATCTGGAGGAATAAGTTATACCGAGACTTGCGAGAGGTGTACTAGTGGCCGGATTAAAGCGAGAGGTGACCTGAATTTGTTGGGAAATGTCGGCGTGCCCGGCGAGTTAAGGTGAGCACCAACTACCGTCGGGATTACTACAACCGGTGAAAATTCCACTATGGAAGTGGGAAAGAGTAACAATGGACTTTGTGAGTGGGTTACCTTTGACACCCACCAAGAAAGATTCGGTGTGGGTAGTTGTGGATAGGTTAACAAAATCTGCTCATTTCATACTGTTCGTACCGACTACTCACTACAAAAGTTGGCTAAGCTATATGTGGCGGAGGTAGTGCATTGCATGGGGTGCCGTGTCAATAATCTCGATCGAGACCCTAGGTTTACGTCTCGGTTTTGGCGGAAGTTGCAAGAAGCGTTGGGAACACGATTGGATTTTAGCACCGCTTTTCACCCTGAGCAGATGGGCAATCGAAAAGGGTTATTGAGTTACGGAAGATATGTTGAGAGGTTGTATCATCGATTTTTGTGGAAGTTGGGAGGACTACTTACCATTGGCGAGTTTGCGTACAATAATGACTATCAAGCAAGTATTGAGATGGCACCATATGAAGCGCTTTATGGGTGAAGATGTCGTGCCGACGTGTTGGACGGTGGGTGAGCAGCGAGTGCTTGGACCGAATTGGTGGCGGAACAACGAAAGCAAGGTTAAGGCGATAAGGGTCGGTTAAGGAGGCGTCCGATGAGCGAAGTCGTATGTGGATTTGAAGCGCAAAGAGATTGAGTTATTTGTGGGGATATGGTTTTCTTGAAGGTATCCCTTGGAAGAAAATTTTGAGATTTGGTAAGAAGGGTAAGTCGAGCCCACGGTTTATTGGGCCTTACCGAGTTGTTAAGCGGGTTGGACCGGTGGCTTATCGGCTAGAGTTGCCACGAGCGCATCGTATCCACGACATTTTCATGTATCCATGTTGAGGCGGTATCGATCGGACCCAACTCATATCATACCGGTTGCTAAAATTGAAATCTGACCAGATTTAACCTTGAAGAGGAACACGTGCAAATACTTGATCGTGACGTCAAGATGTTGAGAAGGAAATCAATTCCACTAGTGAAAGTACTTTGGAGAAACCATGGCAAGGAGGAAGCTACGGGAGGCGAGGAGGCTATGTAGCAACAATACCTCAAGCTGTTACGATAAGGTAAAATTTCGAGGTCGAAATTTCTTTAAGGAGGTAGAGTTGTAACATCCGATTTTGGGTTTATTCGCGATTTTCAATATTTTGTAAAGATTTTAAAATTTTGTATTTGGATGTGGAATTAGTATTTTGAGTAGGTAAATGGGCTTATAGAAGGCCCATGAGTTGGCCAAAACCAGTTGAATTTTTGGAATTTTAGACTTAGGAGTTAGGGGTTACGGCTAAGTGGCCTTAAGTGGAGTGATGGGTAAATTGCATCACAAAAGAGCCTTGGTTAAGTGGCAAGGGTGGCGCCACTAGGCTCCTAGAAAAGTGGCGTGTGGAGCTTTGAGAAGGCAAGGATCGATTCCTGTGTTGGCAAATAGATGCATTTATTTTTTAGTGCGGGGAGGGTAAGTGTTGGAGTTGGTGGATTCGCTAAAGGAGAGTTGGATCGGTTTAAATGCTTGGATTAAGGAGGGATAAGGGAGAGATTTAAGGGATTTGGATGAGGCTAGGAGTTGGCGAATTATGGGAATTGAAGAGGAAAAATCGGCGGGGGGCTATGTTGTTAGTATTTGGCACTTAGGGTATTGAGTGGTGCCGTTTTTCTTCTGCTTTAACACCTTAGGGTTGTTTTCCTCTCTTTTTCCTCTCTGGCGAAACTACCACCTCTACTATTCCTCTTCTTCTATTTTTCTTTCTTCTTCTTCAAAACTATTCATCATACCTGCTATTCATCAATACTTTTGCGAATCCATAAAAGTGAAATCCTGTGATCATTGCTTGTCTTGATTTCTTCAAAGCCGAGTTCTCCTATGTTCTTTTGTTTTATTAATTTGCAATTATCTTTTCTTAATCCTAGATCTCGACCGCAATTCTACTTCAAGGTTGTAGCCCACATTATCATCTTCTTCATCACACAAAAGCGAAAAACCATAGATTTGGGGCTTATAGCGAAACTTCAAGACTTTGGGGAATCGAGTTCTACCGTCGTTTGATAGATAAATCTACACTAGATTGCGTGGAAATCAAGTGGGAGTAAGGGGTAATCGTATCATCTCGGATCTGTTCTTATTTTGCAAAGTTAAGAAAAGTCAAGTCCCTAAAATTAGGGAGGCTGTCGATTTGGGCATATGGCTCTAAGAGTCTTTAAGCGATGTTTTCTTTCGGTGACTAGAGTCTTCTTAGCGTTGAATCTAAGGCGTGGTTCATTGGAGCAATCGGATTCAGACTACTATCGATTTTGGCAAAAGGTAAGGTTTCAAAGGTTTTAGGGATATGGTTCGATCATGGATAAGTAAGTTTTGGGGTTTAGTGATTATGGTTTGTAAATAAGAACTGTGCTAATAAATTGTAGGACATCGAAAGGGATCTCGAAGCGATCGTCATGAATCGGTGTGTCTAGAACACCCTTTCTTAGTTCAATTCGGCAAAAGCGAAATGCCGAAATTCGGCATTTCATGATCATGTGAGTATGCAAATGCTCTCAAGGCATAGAGTAATTGTTAGATCCGCACCGCAAGGTGGTAAGCAAGTTCGTGTGACGTTTTAACGTATTTGGAAAAAGGGGCTCGATGGGCCAAAGCGGGCCCAATGGGCTTACGGACCAATATGGGTAAGAGATGGGCAAATTAGCACATTAGGTAGATGGTGGAATCAAATTGCATAAAACTGATAAAATTCTTGAATTAGCTTGTGTAGTAGCGTAGATCACGAAATTACCCTAAAGAGCAAAATTCTGAAATTACCCTAAAGAGCAAAATTACCAATATACCCCTAGGGTTTAAATTGGTGAATCGCATGAATAATCAATGTTGTATTTTACATGATATGCTTTTATTAATATCATTGCATGGGATTGGGGTATTAACGGAGGAAATCTTGAAAGTGGTTCATCCACGTCTTGGAGGCTTTGCCTCAATGATGAAATTTGAGTGGCGTTCTTTCGCAGCTGTGTGTGTGTGAAATTTGGGTGGGTTGAGATATTCCCCACATGGTGTGTAGGGCTGGTATGGGGCAGTGTAGCGGTTGGTGGGTTGAGTAGTCTCCCCGATGGGCTTGCATTCATTATTTCTGTTGATACTCATGTTTATGAACGGGCCTATAGGCCACACACTGTTATGTAAAAGGGGCTAAGGCCTTGCTCTTGTGATACGAAAGGGCTTGACCTCTGTGTCTTATTATCTGAATAGGGCTTAGGCCCAATGGGCTCGAGCTGAATTGGGCTTTGGATGGGTTTCTGTATACACTGAGTTTTCCAAACTCACCCCCTTCCTCCTCCCTCCTTGCGGTGAGCCTAGTTGGTGGACTTGGGTGGGCGGGATTCAGAGTGGCCATGAAGATGGATTGCCAATTTTAAATAAGTTTAGCATTTAATTTGGATTATTTTATTTTTATTATGTTTAAAGTTGTAATAAGGCCGCTCTTTTTAATTATTTTTATTTTGGGGATTATTAAACTGGTTAGCACTAGGGTTCGTTTTATAAAAACTACTTGATTTTTAAAAGATCACGATGACGCATAAAGTTTCCATAAAGTAAATGTTTTTCAAGAAATAAATATTTTAAACAAGCGTTTTCAACTTAAACATTTTCTTAAGACGGACATAATCAAGCGATTTTCTCAAAATTATACGAGATGTTAGAGTGTGGCAATGGTGGTGTGCATGTCTAGGATTGGATCCGGAAGAGCTTGGTACTTAAGCGATCAAGCGGACTCACCTCCTCTTTTTACGGTTTCCTACCGGTGCCTGACTTCTATTCACTTTAACCTACCTTTAAAAGTGTCTTTTACAACACCAACTCAGCTTTTCCAAACTAAGTAATCTGGAATGTTTTGAACGCATCAATGTGGCGCATCGATCCGGTCATAACGTCCGGTAGGGTTTGGGGTGTTACATTAACCTATAATGAAATTATCTTTTAAAACACTAAGTAAGTTTTTCGGATCAACAATATAAAATATTTTGAGCGCTCGATGTGGCATGTCGGATCCGGTCATAACGTCTGGTCGGGTTTGGGGTGTTACATAATGACTACATCATAGTTTTCGGTTTGGGGATCTTCAACCAATTCGGAAGATACCATTTCAAATGATAAGATTGCATATTTGTATGCTTCAGCGCAACAATTAAGGGCTTTCAAATCACAGGGAGAACACGGTTTCTTAATTATTTCATTATATGCATTCAATGTTTCTTTGGCATTTCTTTGCTCCTAATTTCATAATGAGGGTTCCTAATTGGTTGTATCCATTGCCGCAAAAACTTCGGGAGTGGAAAGTGCTTTCAGGCAAAACATGCGATTTTGAATTGCCTTGCCATTGTATAAATTTTCTTCTAGTTGCGATGAAGGTATCGACAGGGAAACATTAGCCTTTGGAATAATTGCACTTGTTGACAAAGAAGAAAGTGAAAAGACTGATAAGAAAATGACTAAAACTAAGCATAATTGATTTGGAGGAGCCATTGCCATCTTGACTACTATACGAAGATATTTTTTATTACAAATTTTGATATTGTGATTTTTTAATTTCTTTTACTACTTTTTAGAAAGGTAAAACAAATCTATTGTTAGATAAGTCTTAGTTACGATAACATACATTGGAATCAATTATAACAATAAAGTTATTTTACAATTTTGTTAACGAAAGTAATTTAGTAATTTATTTTCTAATATAAATGTTTGTTGTACAATTATATTGATTTCTCTTTTATTGAAAATTTTGGTTGCAATAAACTTTTCTTTTGGTGTGTAAATAAAACTAACCAACTCCACTAAATAATTACAAATGAAAAACAACTACTTTATCAAACCCAAATTTATCTAACATCTCTCCTCGGGAAAATAACAAACACACGGACCATTGTATTCCTATTTAAAGGCACCTTATTAAGCTAGTCGTGACTTTTTCCTCTCTCTTGAAATACACTTGGTTTGCAATTGGACTATTGTTTCTAAAACAAATGAATCCTTCTTATCAAATTTGAGGATGAGTGGCCAAGTAGCAACCTGCAAAGGTTTAACAAATTCAATATTGATTTGAGAATGTACATGAGTGGATGATGACCAGCGGTGAGCGAATTCCGGTCCAAAGCAGACCAATATAAAATCTCTCTCAATACGAGTCGTACCTTACCAAGTCCTCTCCATCTTCTTGAACACCTTCCTCGTGCAACACTTTGAGGCGCCCTCGCTTTCATTCCTTACTTCGGTCGAAGAACTCGATCCTAAAAGACAGTATGCTTAGGGAATTGATTAAACCCCAATTTTAGCAAAAAAAATGAAGCATTCAGATCCTTTAAAGGTGTTACACCTCATCATCCACAAGCACGAGGTTGACAATTAGCGTCTCAACCAACTAGAGACACTCTCTTTCCACCATTAGCCGACACCTATATGGATTGTCTCACCGATTGTTCAATCTACATGCAAACACATTTCGAAATGAACAATGGTTGCATGTAATAATTTGGTAAAAAAATAAGAACAGACAAAACTAAAGAAACACTACCTACCATAGAGAGCTGCTTAGCGTCCTAATTACTCAATTTTCTAGGCACCTATTCTACCACAACCGCAATGTAGAGTTAGAAACTCTGTTATGGAATAACGACACACCCAAGGACATTTCAATATCTTGGGCCCTTTTTAATCCAAGTAAACTACTTAGCATGTTACTAATATCTTCATCCACTCCTTCAAAAAAGAAAATGCTAGTTTTCTGGGCATTGACTCGATGGCTTGAGAAACTAAAGAAAGCGGTGAAGAATTCCTTTAAGGATCCGAACATTCTTTAAGTTCAATTTCGAATAGATTACAAAATCATATGAAAAGAACAAATGAGAAAGAACTGGCCCCATCTAGATAGTTTGATTACAATTTGTTAAAAAGAACTAAAGAACAAGATGGACCCCGTGGCGTGGTTTGTTTTCTATTTACTAAGAACAACAAAATGCTGCAAAGTAGCATCATTTTTTCATGGGATAGAGTAAAATATCTTAGTAATATCAATTTAAATGATCTTTGTGTACCCATCTTTTCATTACAAATGACTCATTATTCTTTCTTAAAGTTGAATAAAGTAATTTTCAAATGATATGGCTTTGTCAATTAAGAGGTAATGATTCCATGATTTGGTCTTTTGATAATAAGGGAAAGTTCACAGTATTTATGGATGTAAGGAATTAAAATAAGGCATTAAGGAGAAGGCAATTAAGGAAAGAAATAAAATGAAATGGAGTACGGCACAAGTAGGGTTGGAGACGGTAAATACTACCAGCTCCTTCTTAAAAAAATCTCATCTTGGAACAATAGGTGTAATTACTACATATTTTTGCAAAAGGGCCATAAATGGAAGAGGTAAGTAGGTTGATATTATTTCGGTTTGGTTAGATTCGAGTCCACCTTGAATAGCTAATAATTGGAATATTAAGGCTTAATTAAATTAATGGAATATGAAAAAATTATATAATTTTACGTTGATTATTTAAATTAATTCACGTTTCAACAATGACAACAATGGCAACACGCCTATGTCATCAATATTATATAGTATCAATCAAGATAACAAATTCACACATTATTATCTATACATATTCCTCAATTTTTGCCTAATACTCATTTGGATTTTCAAGCTCGAGTTGATGTTATCTCATATCCCATTGAGACATAATATTTCATAAATCGATTCCCAGCAAGGAGTTGATGTGCTTGAACCTTTGCGTTAATCAGTTCCTTTTCACAATTAGCAATTTTGGGACCTATAACCGCTACATCATAGTTTGAGCTTTCGGGATCTTCAACCAATTCTGAAGATACCATTTCAAATGATAAGATTGCGTATTTATATGCCTCAACGCAACAATTAAGGGCTTTCAAAGCCTGGGGAGAACCTGGTTTCTTAATTAATTCATTATATACATTCAACCTTGCTTTGGCATTTGCTGCTCCTAATTTCATAATGAGGGTTCCTAATTGGGTTGTATCCATTGCATAATAACCCGGGGTGGAAAGTGCTTTCAAACAAAACCCGCGATCTTGAATTGCCTTACCATTGCATAAATTTTCTACTAGTTGCGATGAAGGTATCAAAAGGAAACATTAACCTTTGGAATAATTACACTTGTTGACAAAGAAGAAAGTGAAAAGACTAAAAAGAAAATAACTAAAACTAAGCATAATTGATTTGTAGAAGCCATTGCGTTGTTGACTACTATACGAAGATAATTTTTTATTACAAATTTTGATCTTGTAATTTTTAATTCTTTTTACTACGTTTTATAAAGGTAAAACAAATCTATTTTGGGTAAGTCTTAATTACGATAACATACATTAGAATCAATTATAACAATAAAGTTATTTTACAATTTTGTTAATGAAACTAATTTAGTAATTTATTTTCTAATATAAATGTTTGACTGTACAATTATATTGATTTCTCTTTTTATTGAAAATTTTGGTTGCAATAAACTTTTCTTTTGGTGTGTAAATAAAACTAACCAACTCCACTAAATAATTACAAACGAAAAAACAACTACTTTATCAAACCCAAATTTATCTAACATCTCTCCTCAGGGAAAATAACAAACACCTGGACCATTGTATTCCTATTTAAAGGCACCTTATTAAGCTAGTCGTGACTTTTTTCCTCTCTCGAAATACACTTGGTTTGCAATTGGACTATTGTTTCTAAAAACAAATGAATCCTTCTTATCAAGGCTGAGGATGAGCTGGCCAAGTAGCAACCTGCAAAGGTTTAACAAATTCCAATATTGATTTGAGAATGTACATGAGTGGATGATGACCAACGGTAGACAGAATTCCCGGTCCAAACAGACCAATATAAAATCTCTCTCAATACGAGTCGTACCTTACCAAGTCCTCTCCATACTGCTGAACACCTTCCTCGTGCAACACTTTCGGGCGCCCTCGCTTTCATTCCTTACTTCGGTCGAAGAACTCGATCCTAAAAGACAGTATGCTTAGGGAATTGATTAAACCCCAATTTTAGCAAAAAAAATGAAGCATTCAAATCCCTTAAAGGTGTTACACCTCATCATCCACAAGCACGAGGTTGACAATTAGCGTCTCAACCAACTAGAGACACTCTCTTTCCACCATTAGCCGACACCTATATGGATTGTCTCACCGATTGTTCAATCTATATGCAAACACATTTCGAAATGAACAATGGTTGCATGTAATAATTTGGTAAAAAAATAAGAACAGACAAAACTAAAGAAACACTACCTACCATAGAGAGCTGCTTAGCGTCCTAATTACTCAATTTTCTAGGCACCTATTCTACCACAAACCGCAATGTAGAGTTAGAAACTCTGTTATGGAATAACGACACACCCAAGGACATTTCAATATCTTGGGCCCTTTTTAATCCAAGTAAACTACTTAGCATGTTACTAATATCTTCATCCACTCCTTCAAAAAAGAAAATGCTAGTTTTCTGGGCATTGACTCGATGGCTTGAGAAACTAAAGAAAGCGGTGAAGAATTCCTTTAAGGATCCGAACATTCTTTAAGTTCAATTTCGAATAGATTACAAAATCATATGAAAAGAACAAATGAGAAAGAACTGGCCCCATCTAGATAGTTTGATTACAATTTTTTAAAAAGAACTAAAGAACAAGATAGACCCCGTGGCGTGGTTTGTTTTCTATTTACTAAGAACAACAAAATCTTTGCAAAGTAGCATCATTTTTTCTTGTGGGATAGAGTAAAATATCTTAGTAATAACAATTTAAATGATCTTTGTGTACCCATCTTTTCATTACAAATGACTCATTATTCTTTCTTGAAGTTGAATAAAGTAATTTTCAAATGATATGGCTTTGTCAATTAAGAGGTAATGATTCCATGATTTGGTCTTTTGATAATAAGGAAAGTTCACAAGTATTTCGGATGCAAGGAATTAAAATAAGGCATTAAGGAGAAGGCAATTAAGGAAAGAAATAAAATGAAATGGAGTACGGCACAAGTAGGGTTGGAGGCGGTAAATACTACCAGCTCCTTCTTACAAAAATCTCATCTTGGAACAATAGGTGTAATTACTACATATTTTTGCAAAAGGGCCATAAATGGAAGAGGTAAGTAGGTTGATATTATTTCGGTTTGGTTAGATTCGAGTCCACCTTGAATAGCTAATAATTGGAATATTAAGGATTAATTAAATTAATGGAATATGAAAAATTATATAATTTTACGGTGATTATTTAAATTAATTCACAGTTTCAACAATGACAACAATGGCAACACGCCTATGTCATCAATATTATATAGTATCAATCAAGATAACAAATTCACACATTATTATCTATACATATTCCTCAATTTTTTGCCTAATACTCATTTGGATTTTCAAGCTCGAGTTGATGTTATCTCATATCCCATTGAGACATAATATTTCATAAATCGATTCCGGCAAGGAGTTGATGTGCTTGAACCTTTCGTTAATCGGTTCCTTTTCACAATTAGCAATTTGGGACCTATAACGACTACATCATAGTTTGCGCTTTGGGATCTTCAACCAATTCTGAAGATACCATTTCAAATGATAAGATTGCGTGTTGTATGCCTCAACGCAACAATTAAGGGCTTTCAAAGCACAGGGAGAACTGGTTTCTTAATTAATCCATTATATACATTCAACCTTGCTTTGGCATTTCTTGCTCCTAATTTCATAATGAGGGTTCCTAATTGGGTTGTATCCATTGCCGCAATAACCGGGTGTAACACCGAACCCGAGACCGTTGCGATTGTCGGACACGAGGGTTAACAAGCCAAAACCACTTATGGGCAAACCAATTTGACATTCCTGCAAGCTGGAAAAGCGCATCATTGTCGCCTTAAAAAGTATATCTCGAGTTTCACAACTCGAAACCGATTCCGTAAATTTTCCTGAATTTAAACTCATATATCCATGCATGGATTTATTTTTAGAATTTTTGGTCAGGCCAATTGGTACAGTTTATTAGTTAAAGTCACCCATGTTACGTGGGTCGACTACACTTGACCTTCACACGTTACAACTTGAATATCTCTCTGCATGGGGTTTCAATGTTGATGCCGTTTGTTTCTAATGACTCAAAAGGAATCTTCACATATAATGCATGACTTCTAATTCATTCGGATAATTTATGGTAAATTTTCAAATTCATGACGGAGACCCGAAACCGTTACGCCCTGTCTCACGAGAACTTTAATATCTCTCGGTATCTTGTTCATATGATCGTTTTGTTACTTTCATATGAAAATAGACTCGTCAAGGTTCGATCACATAATTTATTCACTTTTAACACTATTCCTAAAAATTTTGGTGATTTTCCACATCCACGTCACTGCATTTGGCAACATCATTTTTTAAGGTAGGCTTTACCTATATTGTAGTTCCCATGGACCAACTATAGTCTAGTCATACCTAGGTCCAACATATGATCATATTTAGCCATTCAATGGCTGATCATGTGACCAACTCTCTCATTCAAACCATAATCACATCATGAAACCAAATATAATTACAAACCACATATGGTCAAATTCGTACTCCACTTTTACGAACCATTTTCGCATGGCGCACACATATACATCACAAAGTACTTAAAACAACCGAGGGTAGTCCTATACATGCCATATCCAAAACTCAACTAAAGGAGTACCAAAAGGGCTTTGATAGTGTGGTTGACTTCAACTTCTATGATCCGAATCCGATCGCTAACGAGCAAAATCTATAAGCAGAGAAACAAAGAAACGGAGTAAGCAATTTATGCTTAGTAAGTTTCGAGCCATAATATACACACAACCAAAGCATAGCATTCAAGTAGCTAAACAATAATTCATATGCACAATTTCTCAAAGACATGCTTACTTCACAATCCCAACTCTTATATTCATACACAAATAACGGCCTAGTTAATGCCGATAGCTCATTTATCATTAGGCGAATATTCATACGCACTTACTCATAGTGTGCAAAGCACACACAAAACATACCTTGTTGTTGGGAATTTCACAAGTGCATTAACTGAAAATTTTCCAGCAAGTTCAAAGTTCTCGAATCACATACCTTCGGAGTTTATCCGGATATAGCTACTCGTTCAAACGCCGGGACATAGCCGGTTATGGTAACCCGCACAAAGGCCTTGGGACTTAACCCGGATATCACAATTTGCACAATTGCCTTGGGCTTAGCCGGATATCATAACTTCGCACAATTGCCTTGGGCTTAGCCGAGATATCACAATTGCACAATTGCCTTCGAGCTTAGCCGGATATCACTCGAACATTCATACACATCTTTGTTTCAATTTCATAACACAACTTTTATGCACAATTCACTTAGCAAAAATATCATTTCGGCTCAATGGCCACATACAAAGGCACAAATTCGATTGCTTATTACTTCATTCAATCGAATCAAAATCTAAGTTTCGATACTCGAAAACTTACCTCGGATGTTGTCGAATGATTAGATGGCTATTCGACTACTTTTTCCTTCCCTTTATCGGATTTGGTCCCTCTTTGCTCTTGAGCTTAATTTAGCAAATAAATTGATTCAATCATTTGAGTATCAAAAGAGGAACTCAAGGCACTTAGCCCACATATATTCACAAGACATTAAAGTCACATAAGTACGGAATTCATGAATCGACTCAACACACAAAGCCTTCAACATGCTTACTCATGGCGAACAACACAACCTCTTAGGTACTCATTCATGGGCCGATTATGCATGTTGATGTTGAGGCCAATTACATGTTTAATACCACACATGCATGGCACACATTTTACTAGCTAATGCTTTACATATTGTAGCTCAATACACATCTATCATTTGCTTCATAATCAAAACACAATCACATGAAAATACATACTTTGAGGTAGTATATATGTCATTCCAACACATCATGTGCAAACATATATATATATATATAGGTGCATGGCGAATCTCAAGGGGTTCATACCCATCCAAACACAAATTTTACCAATCGAGTAACAAGCATAAATCATGCTCATGAATGCACCATGGCGAATACATCACAACCATACCCTTTTAACTTTGGTCATGGTTAAACAAAGAATTCAATGTCCTACTCAAGAATACTAAAAAGAAATTTCAAGAGTAGTCAATCCATCATTACATGCATCATCAACAAGCTTCACATTTAGCATGCAATGGCTTTAACACAATATCAACCTTGGCCAAATACCATTTTCATGGCATAACAAGGATTTGAACCATGGCTAACATGCACATCAAGTTAGCAACCAAAACAAGCATGAACCTCATGACACAACCTGTAACATCCTAAATTTGGGGCCTAGAAGAGTTGGGTTTTGAGTGCAGGATTGAATAGAAGAAAACTGAATATTTAGGAAGTTTTAAATATTATCGTTTCAGGAAAAATATTTATTTTATTAAATTACCACTAGAAAATTTTTCTTGTATTTATTATTACGGATATTTTAAATTTTATAAAATTTTAATTAGTATTATGAGATAAAATTATTATTATTAGAAAAATATTCTTGTATGTATGTTTGAAAATTTTATGAAAATTATTATTATTTCTTGTATTATTGATATTTGAAATTTTATTATTAGATATATTTATAAAATTATTATTATTATCGGAAAGGAAAAAAAATATTAGTTATAGCATACGATTTTGGGATTTTTTTGGGTTTTGTGATTTTAGTAAATCTTGAAATTTTCATGTTCTAAATATTGGAATTATGTTTAAATGTGTTAGTAGACCTTTAGAAGGCCCAAGACTAAGCTAAACACGGTAAAATATCAAGGTGGGATTTTTAAGTGAATAGGAGATTTGGTTAAGTGGGCTTTTAAGAAGAAGCTGCGTAAGTTATGACACAAATAAGGCCTTGCTGAAGTGGCAAGGTGGCGCCACTAAGTTCCTAAAAAGTGGCGCTGGGAAGGAATTGGAGGTCCAGGTTCAAGTTGTAAGGTAGGCATATTGTTTTTCTTTTAATTTTTAGGCATGTACTAGGCATGTGATCACACAAGTAAATTTCGACAAGGGCCTTAGAGATGGGCCAATTGCTCTAATTTAATATTAGGGTTAGGTTCTTTTCTTTTCTATCTTGGAGAATTAGGGTTAGCCACCGAAAGCTTTCTTTCATCTTTTACGAATTCTCACAAAAGCCGAAAACACAAGTCTATTTCTCATTGTGCGAATTTTCTTCTTCTCTTTTCCTCCATGTTTTCTCTTCCTTTATGCTTCTCCTTCTAGCGAAACCTTGACCATCTTATTCACCTTCTTTGTCGATCCCATCTTCCATTAAACCTTCATCACCAATCGCCATTAAAAGGTAGAAATCACGAAAACTCACTACTTGTGCCGATTTCTCCAAAGCCAAATCCTTGATATTTTTGTTCCTTGTGATCGACATTCATCTTCTCTAAACCCTTAATATCTGTAAACAGCGTTACTCCAAGGTTATAGCCTCAAACCATCATCTTCTTCATCACCTAAAAAGCGAAATACCATAGATTTAGGGACTTATAGCCGAAACTTCAGATCTTCTAGATTCGAGTTCTACCATCGTTTAGAGGATAAATATGCATCAGATCTATGTAGAAATCAAAGAGGAACAAGTGGTAAGTGCTCATCACTTCAGATCTAGTCTTATTTTACAACTTCGAAAAAGCCGAAATCCCTAAAATCTAGGGAGGCTGTCGATTTGGGCATATGGCTTTAAGGGATTATGGCGATGTTTTCTTTCGGTGATTAGAGTCTTCCTAAGCGTTGAATTAAAGGCGTGGTTCATTGGAGCAATCAGATTAGACTTACTATCGATTTTGGCAAAAGGTAAGGTTTGAAGGCTTTTTAGGGATATGGTTCGATCATAGATAAGTAAGTTTTTGGGGGTTTAGTGATTATGGTTTGTAAATAAGAACTATGCTAATCAATTGTAGGACATCGGAAGTGATCTCGATAGCGATCGTCATGAATCGGTGTGTCTAGAACACCCTTTCTTAGTTCAATTAACAAAAGTTGAAATCTCAAATTTCGGCATTTCATGGTCATGTGGGTATGCGAATGCTCTCAAGTCATAGAATAATTGTTAGATTTGGCACCGCAAGGTGGTAAGCATGTTCGCGTGACGTTTTAGCGTATTTTCGAAAAAAGGGGCTCGATGGGCCAAAACTGGGCCCAATGGGCTTACTGACCAATATGGGCAAGAGGTGGGCAAAGTAGCCGTCGGTTAGATGGGAGAATCAAATTGCATAAAGCGATAAAATTACTGAATTAGCTTGTGTAGTAGCGTGAGATCACGAAATTACCCTAAAGAGCAAAATTATGAAATCACCCCTAAAGAGCAAAATTAAAATTACCCTAAATAGCAAAATTACCAATATACCCTAGGGTTTAAATTGGTGAAGCGCATGATTGATTACTCATGTATTTTGCATGATATGCATTTATTAATATCATTGCATGGGATTGGGGTATTAATGGAGGAAATCTTGAAAGTGGTTCATCCACGTCTTGGAGGCTTTGCCTCAATGTTGAAATTTGAGCGTTCTTTGCAAGCTGTGGTGTGTAATTTGGGTGGGTTGAGATATTCCCCACATGGTGTGTAGGGTTGGTGCAGGCGGTGTAGCGGTTGGTGGGTTGAGTAGTCTCCTCGGATGGGCTTGCATTCATTATTCTTGATGTTACTCATGTTCTTGAAGCGGGCCTATGGGCCTGCTGTTATTTTAAAAAGGGCTAAGGCCTTGCTCTTGTGATTACGAAAAGGGCTTGACCTCTTGTGTCTTGATATCTGAATAGGGCTTAGGCCCAATAGGCTCGAGTGATTTGGGCTTTGGATGGGTTTCTGTATACTTGAGTTTTCCCAAACTCACCCCCTTCCTCTTCCATCCTTGCGGTGAGCCCTAGAATTGGTGGACTTGGGAGGCGGGATTTGAGTGGCCATGAAGATTGATTGACGATTTTAAATAAGTTTAGCCTTTAATTTGGATTATTTTATTTTTATTATGCTTAAAGTTGTAATAAGGCCGCTATTTTTAATTAATTTTATTTTGGGGATTATTAAACGGCTAGCACTAGGGTTCGTTTTATAAAATCTACTTGTTTTTAAAAGATCACGATGACGCATAAAGTTTCCATAAAGTAAATGTTTTCCCAAGAAAATAAATAATTTAAGCAAACGTTTTGCAACCTTAATCATTTTCTTAAGATGGTCATAATCAAGCGGTTTTCTCAAAATTATACAAGATGTTAGAGTGTGGCAATGGCGGTGTGCATGTCTAGGATTGGATCCAGAAGAGAGCTTGGTACTTAGCGGTCAAGCGGACTCACCTCCTCTTTTTCCGGTTTCCTACGGTGCATGACTTCCATTCACTTTAACCTTCTTTTAAAAGTATCTTTTACAACACCAACTCAGCTTTTCCAAACTAAGTGTTTTGAACGCACCAATATGGCGCATCGATCCGGTCATAACATCTGGGCCGGGTTTGGGGTGTTACACAACCTCAAACATACCTTAATCTTGATGCAATTATAGCGAATCTCCTTCTAGTTCTCTTCTAAACCAAGCATGAAGAAAAATCCTTCCTTTTTCCTTAGTATTTTCGGCCAAAGAAGAAAAATGGATGAACAAAATTTTTTCTTTGCTTCTCTTTCACTCACGGCAAAAAGGGGAAAGGATGAGCAAATTTTGATTTTTTGTTTCTCTTCCTACATGCTTAATTTTTTATCATTTATCACATCATGCATTAACAAAACATGTCATAACATGTTTTCCTTGCCCATATTCCCTTGTCATGGCCGGCCACTATACCATCTTTGGGGAAATTTGACATGCAAATCCCTTATTTTTGCATGCATGATCAACTAGTCATCACACATTTCCCCATCATACTTTCAAAGTTTACTACTAGGTCCTTTCTAGTGAAATTCACATTTATAATTCTAAATTGAAACATCAAAATGTCATACACAAATTAACACATATCATAGGCATCAAAATAAATTTTTAAATTATTTTTATGCCTCGGTTTTAATGGTCCCGAAACCACATCCCGACTAGGGTCAATTTTGAATTTGTCACATCGGGGTGGAAAGTGCTTTCAAACAAAACCCGCGATCTTGAATTGCCTTGCCATTGCATAAATTTTCTACTAGTTGCGATGAAGGTATCGAAAGGAAACATTAGCCTTTAGAATAATTGCACTTGTTGACAAAGAAGGAAGTGAAAAGACTAAAAAGAAAATAACTAAAACTAAGCATAATTGATTTGTAGAAGCCATTGCGTTGTTGACTACTATCTGAAGATAATTTTTATTACAAATTTTGATCTTGTAATTTTTAATTCCTTTTACTACGTTTTATAAAGTTAAAACAAATCTATTTTTGGATAAGTCTTAATTACTATAACATACATTAGAATCAATTATAACAATAAAGTTATTTTACAATTTTGTTAACGAAAGTAATTTAGTAATTTATTTTCTAATATAAATGTTTATTTGTACAATTATATTGATTTCTCTTTTATTAAAAATTTTGGTTGCAATAAACTTTTCTTTTGGTGTGTAAATAAAACTAGCCAACTCCACTAAATAATTACAAACGGAAAAAACAACTACTTTATCAAACCCAAATTTATCTAACATCTCTCCTCGGGAAAATAACAAACACACGGACCATTGTATTCCTATTTAAAGGCACCTTATTAAGCTAGTCGTGACTTTTTCCTCTCTCTCAAAATACACTTGGTTTGCAATTGGACTATTGTTTCTAAAAGCAGATGAATCCTTCTTATCAAGGCTAAGGATGAGCTGGCCAAGTAGCAACCTGCAAAGGTTTAACAAATTACAATATTGATTTGAGAATGTACATGAGTGGATGATGACCAACGGTGAGCGAATTCTGGTCCAAACAGACCAATATAAAATCTCTCTCAATACGAGTCGTACCTTACCAAGTCCTCTCCATCTTCTTGAACACCTTCCTCGTGCAACACTTTCGGGCGCCCTCGCTTTCATTCCTTACTTCGGTCGAAGAACTCGATCCTAAAAGACAGTATGCTTAGGGAATTGATTAAACCCCAATTTTAGCAAAAAAAAAATGAAGCATTCAGATCCTCTAAAGGTGTTACACCTCATCATCCACAAGCACGAGGTTGACAATTAGCGTCTCAACCAACTAGAGACACTCTCTTTCCACCATTAGCCGACACCTATATGGATTGTCTCACCGATTGTTCAATCTACATGCAAACACATTTTGAAATTCACAATGGTTGCATGTAATAATTTGGTAAAAAAATAAGAACAGACAAAACTAAAGTAACACTACCTACCATAGAGAGCTGCTTAGCGTCCTAATTACTCAATTTTCTAGGCACCTATTCTACCACAAACCGCAATGTAGAGTTAGAAACTCTGTTATGGAATAACAACACACCCAAGGACATTTCAATATCTTCGGCCCTTTTTAAGCCAAGTAAACTACTTAGCATGTTACTAATATCTTCATCCACTCCTTCAAAAAGAAAATGCTAGTTTTACGGGCATTGACTCGATCGCTTGAGAAACAAAAGAAAGCGGTGAAGAATTATTTTAAGGATCTGAACATTCTTTAAGTTCAATTTGAATAGATTACAAAATCATATGAAAAGAACAAATGAGAAAGAACTGGCCCCATCTAGATAGTTTGATTACAATTTGTTAAAAGAACTAAAGAACAAGATGGACCCCGTGGCGTGGTTTGTTTTCTATTTACTAAGAACAACAAAATGCTGCAAAGTAGCATCATTTTTTTTCGCGGGATAGAGTAAAATATCTTAGTAATATCAATTTAAATGATCTTTGTGTACCCATCTTTTCTTTACAAATGACTCATTATTCTTTCTTGAAGTTGAATAAAGTAATTTTCAAAGGATAAGGCTTTGTCAATTAAGAGGTAATGATTCCATGATTTGGTCTTTTGATAATAAGGGAAAGTTCACTAGTACTTCTGGATGCAAGGAATTAAAAGAAGGCATTAAGGAGAAGGCAATTAAGGAAAGCAATAAAATGAAATGGAGTACGGCACAAGTAGGGTGGGAGACGGTAAATACTACCAGATCTTTCTTACAAAAATCTCATCTTAGAACAATAGGTGTAATTACTACATATTTTTGCAAAAGGGTCATAAATAGAAGAGGTAAGAAGGTTGATATTATTTCGGTTTGGTTAGATTCTGAGTCCACTTTGAATAGCTAATGATTGGAATATTAAGGATTCATTAAATTAATGGAATATGAAAAAAATATATAATTTTACAATGATTATTTAAATTAATTCACAGTTTCAACAGCAGCAACAATGGCAACACGCCTATGTCATCAATATTATATAGTATCAATCAAGATAACAAATTCACACATTATTATCTATACATATTCCCTCAATTTTTTGCCTAATACTCATTTGGATTTTCAAGCTCCAGAGTTGATGTTATCTCATATCCCATTGAGACATAATATTTCATAAATCGATTCCCAGCAAGGAGTTGATGTGCTTGAACCTTTGCGTTAATCAGTTCCTTTTCACAATTAGCAATTTCGGGACCTATAACAGCTACATCATAGTTTTGCGCTTTGGGATCTTCAACCAATTCGAAGATACCATTTCAAATGATAAGATTGCCTATTTGTATGCCTCAACGCAACAATTAAGGGCTTTCAAAGCCTGGGGAGAACCTGGTTTCTTAATTAATTCATTATATACATTTAACCTTGCTTTGGCATTTGCTGCTCCTAATTTCATAATGAGGGTTCCTAATTGGGTTGTATCCATTGCCTTAATAACCCGGGGTGGAAAGTGCTTTCAAACAAAACCCGCGATCTTGAATTTCCTTGCCATTGCATAAATTTTCTACTAGTTGCGATGAAGGTATCGAAAGGGAAACATTAGCCTTTGGAATAATTGCACTTGTTGACAAAGAAGAAAGTGAAAAGACTAAAAAGAAAATAACTAAAACTAAGCATAATTGATTTGTAGAAGCCATTGCGTTGTTGACTACTATACGAAGATAATTTTTTATTACAAATTTTGATCTTGTGATTTTTTAATTCCTTTTACTACGTTTTATAAAGGTAAAACAAATCTATTTTTGGATGAGTCTTAATTACGATAACATACATTAGAATCAATTATAACAATAAAGTTATTTTACAATTTTGTTAACGAAACTAATTTAGTAGTTTATTTTCTAATATAAATGTTTAACTGTACAATTATATTGATTTCTCTTTTATTGAAAATTTTGGTTGCAATAAACTTTTCTTTTGGTGTGTAAATAAAACTAACCAACTCCACTATATAATTACAAGCGGAAAATCAACTACTTTATCAAACCCAAATTTATCTAACATCTCTCCTCGGGAAAATAACAAACACCGGACCTCTGTATTCCTATTTAAAGGCACCTTATTAAGCTAGTCGTGACTTTTTCCTCTCTCTCGAAATACACTTGGTTTGCAATTGGACTATAGATTCTAAAACAAATGAATCCTTCTTCTCGGGGCTAAGGGCGAGTGGCCAAGTAGCAACCCGCAAAGGTTTAACGAATTCAAGATTGATTTGAGAAGGTACATGAGTGGATGATCCCAGTGATGAGCGAAATTTTCGGTCCAAGCAGGACCAATATAAATTCTCTCTCAATCGGGTCATACATTAGCAAGTCCTCTCCATCTTCTTGAACACCTTCCTCGTGCAACACTTTCGGCACCTCACTTTCATTCCTTACTTGATTGAAGAACTCAATCTCAAAAGACAGTATGCTTAGAGGCTTGATTAAACCCCAATTTTAGCAAAAAAAAAAAAGAAGAAGAAGTATTGATTGTGAAAAATAAAATAGAATAAAATAAATAAAAATAAAGAACACATAAATTTTACGTGAAACCCTTTGGGAAAAAAACCACGGGCGAGAGGAGAAGAAAATTCACTATGTCGAAAATTTTTACTCAAATACAAGAGGAATAGACTATGTCTATTTATAGGCTTACAAAGCCATATTCTAGTAGGATTGAAACACCTTATCTAATCAATATAAAATAGATGGAGTTTAATAAGGTTTAAAACCTTATTCTAAAATAAAATAAAAGAAGTCTAGTTCTATATGGATTTTACTTTTATTTTATTTTCCATCGTATTTTATTTAAATAAAATTTGGGTCACTTAATTCTAGCAATCTCCACCTTGACACAAATTCTCAATGAACAAGTTCTTCATTGCGAACTTTCAATAAACAAGTTCTTCACCTCTTCCAAAAACCCTTAAGGGTTTAACTTCAACAATGAACACCAACCAAGTCTAAGCAATGCTCAAACTTGGTTATAGGAAGTGACTTAGTCATCATATCTGCAGGATTTTCATGAGTGCTAATTTTGCTCACAACAATATCACCACGAGCAATAATATCACGAACAAAATGATACGAATATCAATGTGTTTTGTTCTCTCATGAAACATTTGATCTTTTGTAAGAAAGATGGCACTCTGATTGTCACAAAATCTGTGCTGATTTGAAGGTCTTCATTGAGTTTACTAAATAGTCCCTTCAACCAAATAGCTTCTTTACAAGCCTCGATAATCGCCATGTACTCAAACGATTGGTAGACAAAGCGTGTAGTTTGCAAAGTGGCTTTCCAACTAATTGCACAACCTCCGATTGTAAAGAAGTAAACGTGAGAGATCTTCTTCTATCAAGGTCTCCAGCAAAATCAGCATCAACATACCCTATAACTCCATCTTTAGTTCTTCCAAGCGTAAGCAAACATTAGTAGTGCCTCGTAAGTATCTTAAAATCCTTTGAAGCGCTTTCCGGTGTTCTTTACGAGGATTCGCCATGTATCGCTAAGCGCCTTGTTGCATATGATAAATCGGGCGTGAACAAACCATAGCATACATGAGAGATCCTCTTGCACTAGAGTATGGAACATGTGACATGTACTCAATCTCATTATCGATTGAGGAGATAAGGCGATGAAAGTCTAAAATGGGTGCTAAAGGAGTACTAACGAGCTTAGCACTCTGCATATTGAACACTGCAAAGAACTTTCTCAATGTACCCCTTCGACTTAGGTACAATTTACTTGCTTTTCTATCTCGAGAATCTCCATACCAAGTATCTTCTTTGCTGGTCCTAAATCTTTCATCTCAAATTCTTCACTTAGTTGGGCTTTAACCTTTCTTATCTCTCTTTATCTTTTCTTGCTATCAACATGTCATCAACATAAAAAGTAGATACACAAAAGAACCATCAACATTTTTCTTAAAGTAGACACAACTATCAAAACTACTTCTTTTGAAATCATGAGAAGTCATAAAGGAATCAAACCTCTTGTACCCTTGTCTTGGTATTTGTTTCAAACCGTAAAGGGACTTTTTCACAAGCAAACATAGTCCTCTTTTTACGAGACTATAAAACTCTCTGGTTGTTGCATGTAAATATCTTCTTCAAGTTCTCCATGCAAAATGCGTTTTACATCTAACCGCTCAAGCTCCAAATCATGCATGGCAAAATACCAAGCAAAGCTCGAATCGAACTATGCTTAACAAGCTGGAGAGAACACATCTGTGAAGTCCACTCACGGAATTTGATTGTAACCCTTTGCAACAAGCCTTGCTTTATATCCGGGTTCTTCAACTCCGGAGTCCCTTCTTTCTTTTAAACACCCATTTACAACGAACAACCTTTTTACCTTTAGGAAGTTTTACAAGATCCCATGTTACATTTTTTGTGGAGTGATTCCATCTCCTCTTGCATAGCAAACATCCACTTTTACGAGTCTTCACGACTAATCGCCTCGAGAATAATTAAATGGCTCTTGATTAGCATCTATATCTTCACCACATTTAAAGCATAAGCAACTAGATCAACCTCGGCATACTTCTTTGGAGGTTTAATTTCTCTTCTTGTCTGTTTTTGGCGATAGAGTATTGCGGTGAAGAAGCAACTCTATTCTCAATTTTTATCTTGGCTTGAGGAGTTGATTACGTATTAATCGATGCTCCACACCTTTTGGTTTTCTTTATTGGAAGAGTCTTTAAGAGATAAGTTAGGTAGCATAGCGGTTTCATCAAAAACAACATCTCTGCTAATCACAACTTTTCTATTTTAGGACACCATAACTTATAGCCTTTTACACCACTTTATAACCAAGAAAACGCATTTAATGGATCTGGTTCCAATTTTCCATTATCAACATGAGCATCGCGGAACACCCAAAATCTTTAAATCGAATAATTAGCGGGATTACGGACCATACCTCTTGTGGAGTCTTTTCTCAATCGCAGCGGATGGAGATCGGTTGATCAAAAACATGCGATGAAACATACGCCCAAAATGACTTGGTAAGTTGGCATTTGACAACATACATCGAACCTTCTCCATGATCGTTCATTCATTAGTTCGCAGCGCCGTTTTTTGTGGAGTATGATGACGTCAAGTGTCTCATGATCCCTTCGACTTGCACAATCTATTAAACTCATCGAGCGAACTCTAAGCCATTATGCATGCGGAGGTATTTTATCTGTTTTCCGTCTGTTTTTCAATCATAATTTTCCAAGACTTAAATGTGGAAAACACATCGCTTTTACGCTTCGGAAGAACGCCCAAACTTTTACGGAAAAATCATCAATAAAGGTTAGCATATAATTAGCTCCACCTCTCGAAGGCACTCGACGGCCCCACAGATCGAGAATGGATATACTCCAACGTTTCCTTCGTGTTATGGATTCCTCTAGTGAATCGAACTCTCTTTTGCTTCCCAAAACACGGTGCTCACGAAATTCGGTTTGCAAATTCCTTGCCCATTAAGAAGTCCTCTTTTGCTTAATTACGCCATGCCATTCTCACTCATATGCCCTAGGCGCATATGCCAAAGTTTAATAATATCATCATCGACAAGGAAGAGGAAGCGGCAATTGCATCACCGATATGATAGAACCACCGTAAAACATATAACTTGGCAATCTTTCTTTGCCCTTTCATCACAACAAGGGACCCTTTGAAATCTTTAAACCCCACTTTCATTTGTGTATCATGCCCTTTTGAATCAAGAGTACTCAACGAAATTAAATTTCTTTTCAATTCGGAACATGCCTTGCGTCACTAAGTGTTCGACAACTCCATCAAACATCTTAACTTTAATTGTTCCAACACTGCGATTTTACATGAAGCATTATTTCCCATCAAAATAACACCTTGAATCTT